>NC_050468.1:12450495-12637995 GCF_013373865.1 Monomorium pharaonis | reverse complement strand
GCAATTTTATTGTTTATGATTTTCATGTTATTTTATTGTCTGGAATAGTTCCTTTAAATTTTTTCCCACTTGTGTCGAACATCGTGTATATATATGTATATGTATGTGTATGTATGTATGTGATATAAATGTGTGTGTGTGTGTGTGTACATATACACATATACATACATGTATACATACATATATACAATTTTACAATGAATGATCAATACCCTGACGTATTCCGTCCTAAAATGTCCTAAATGTTATGTAATTATAATTTTTGCCTTTTAATAAAACAAATGTATCATTAATACATTGTTTACATTTTTCCATGATTATTAATATATCGTGATATAAAGAAAAGAAACACATCGAAATATTAAATACTTAATGAAGAAATATTAAAACTAATATATTTAACATATTTCGACTAATTAAATGTGTCCAGTGTTTTCTAGAAAATTTCTTGTTTTGGAAATAAAGTTAATTTATTAAAAAATTAAATCAGTAATCCGTAGGCATGGACTCATCGAACATTAATGTCTCTGTGGAGAGAATAGCCAAATCGATGTAATTTTATTATACTTGATAAGGATCTGAACCCTACATCGAAAACGTAGTGTAATTAACAAATAAAATTTGCCAGTCAAATCGAAAAAAAAACCGTCTATTTTCGTTTAATATAAAGTGAAAATTATTGTTTTCACAAGTTATTCTTTTATAGTCCACATTTTTGTTCGATAAAATTATAGATAGAATTCTATAAATTATATTAGAAATGTAGTTTAATCAACAATCATGCATACTAGTTTCGAAAATTATCTCTTCTTTAAAATATTCTTTTCAGCGTTTATCTGTTATCTTTCAAGTCATCATTTGCACATTATAAATTGACTGAAATTAATTGGAGATTAAAGGACGTTAGTTTGGTACATACTATAATACATATAAATCAGGAAATATTCCTCGTTTTTTTCGTTTCAATACATGAATTCAGTAATCAATATAAAAAGGAAAATATTTGCATTCGTAAATGCATTAATATTTACACGGAATGTCGCTTCGACATAATATATCTCGAGATCATCTTATTTTACTAAATTAAAAGATTATTGCACAACTTGCGCGAGAAGGCATTACTCGTTCCCTATCAAATCACTAAGCAGATGAACACGTTTAACATTCTAATTGTAAAAAAATTTGTTAGTTATTTACATGAGACTGATATCTTATCTCAACGCTTATCGTCAAAACAGAATGACGTCGTTTGTAAATCTGTCCAACAGACGTCAGTCATCTTCATTGGTATGTTACAATGTTAAGCGAATATACGCATTATTGCGCGTCATGATTATGTATAGAAGAAAATGGCAAGTGTCAGACAGGTGTCTCCGTGTCGTCCCATATCTTGGTATCGCGCCGAAACGGTTGAGCGTTCGAGGACTCGCGTATTACGAGACTGACTGTATCAGAATAATCCAAATCTGTGTGACGTTCTCCATCCCGCGGTAGACTTCTGTTGGACGACGGTGAACTGTTTTCTGCGCTGCAGTCGTGTTTGAATACACTGTCCGATTGGGAATGCGTTGGTGTAGACAGTTCAGATACTAATGGTGTGGACTCATCGTCGCTCTCGCCACCAGGTGCCGATGACTTCGTCGTTGGTGTGGTGATCAAGCGATCCTTTAACTTTGACAGCTTCTCTAGGCTGGAGGTGGGCACCGATATCACCACTTCGTTATTTAACGTCAAGGATGAGCGTCTCTTGGTGGATACCGATGATAATATAGTCTTTGGGGATATATTGTTTCTCATACACCTCTCGTCGGTTGATTTCGATCTGATCGCAGGTTTCGGTGATGCTGGCGGAGAGACGAATAGTGAGGTTGGTCTGGTGCTAAGGTTGCTGCCGCTTCTTTTCAAACTTTTATGTGAACAGGCGGATTTCGTGCTACGTTGAGATGTAACGCTACGTTGAGAGTTGGTGCGTTGAAGGAACGTGGAATCGTGTGAGCTCTCGTCCGAGCTAACCGGATCATCGTTAACCGGCACCCAGTGTAACAGCGGACTGGCCTGAAGCAATACGTATTCCGTATCGTGTACCGAGATGACGGGTCCTAAAACAGAAGCTCATGTGAACATCTGCTTTATATTATATACTTATCGTATTCTAAGCGACTCTAATATAAATTGTAAGCTGTAGAGTTCGAGGAATCGGAAAATCTTTGTAATGACGCATTCCTAAAAAAATTATCGAAAAAAACAAAGTTTTTAGCATTTATTGATGTTATTTTATCAAGTTATTGATGACAAAGAATATACCGATTTCTTTTTATAATTTTCTTATTTTAAAATTTTCAATCTTTAAAACGCTTTGTGATTGTAATTGGTAATAGCTGAAAGCTTCTAGACGCAAATAGCAAAAAAGGTAATGTCAGTTATGGTTTGCAAGAAAGTTTTATTGCCACTTGCTCTCATAATAACATAATACTGCTCATAACATAAGTGCTAACAATCTAGCGATAGTGATGTACATATAGTATGGGAAGTAATGTGGACCGGAATAGCAGGACGCAATATTCAATTTTATCGCCAAGTATGATCACTTTACATACAATGGTTTTAAAAATATAATCAAATACACGATCGCTTTGGTACACACGTCGCTTTAGTAGCGTAAATATTTGCTACATAAGATATATATATTTGTCAACAATGCATTATCACAGTCTTTTGTACATGAATTGTTCACAGGAAACATCAAACAGCTGGTGAAAGTAGTAACCTCTGACATTTTCCCCTTTCTTTTTACATGATATAATATACTTATTACAAATGTAATAAAGAGTATGTTCATACATTTTACTGACTATAGAGGTTTTTATCATGCAATCCTATCTTTCTTTTTTAATATGGCATTGAAAAATACATACATCATTGATTTTAAGCTAATTTATAAAATGAGCGTTATACTAGGCCTACGAATACGCATACAATAATGATCCTACTATAATCATTAAATGGCTTTCATATTTTTCTTCCTTTCTTATGTACGACATGTATGATACTATGTTCTCGCATTGGCATGTGAGTCCTTAAAAAACATTATACATGTTCCTACAGATAACAGCCTTTCATTTTGTAATTTACAAATGGCCTTATAGTAACAGTATATTTATGTAACCATCATTTGATTTGTCGACTGTCATTGCATTTATGTACATCTTTAATCAGCAATACTGTCAAATAACATTCTACAAACATACAGATGTACAAATAAAACTATCGAATAGGATGAAGTATGTCAATCATTTGGTTTCTTCTTTTTAAGATCACACAAATTGGCAAGCACCGTTCCTGCATACAATGATAATGTCTAGTCGTTTCACGTGTCGATTGAACATTACGCCGGAAAAGTTTCCGCTTTTGCGACATGCGCAACTCGAGTGAAATTTATTTGGCGGATATATACATCATCCTATAGTCATATCATTGTATAATCATCCTATTTCAAATTTGTGACTAAAAGTTAGCACTGTACTCGGCAGAGGTGTCACTGTTTTGATCAGGCTGCGGTGGTTCTTGCACTATTACCAGAGGCAGTGTAAGTGGTAGGAGAGTAGGCTCACCTGAAGAAAGTGAGTCTGTTGGTGCCACCGCTGGCGATGGCACATCCAAAACATCCTCGCAAGCTTCCTCGTTTAAGGTTTGTAGTGCTCCACAAATCATTTGCTCTTCTAACGTTACCTAAAACGTACGTACGTATTTTAGCATATTTAAAACGAATAGTATTCGTTTCATACATATTAGATACATATTATACAGATAAATATACAGATTAAATGGACAAAAACTAATGTTTTTTAATATTTTTTAATTATAATTATAATAACAAACTTACCTGAAACTGGTACCAAGTACGAATGCAAATAAATGAAAATTTGTGAAAATTTGTTGCGATATTAATTCGTAGATTTAATTATAATTGAAGGATTTCCTACAAAATCAAACTAAAAGTTAAATTTTCGGTGAACAAAAAACTTATCTTCAAATCGTTTATTGTATAAATGATATTTTTTCCCAACATATATAATAATCAAACATATATAATTATATGCATATATAATAATCAAACATATATAATTTTCAAACAGATATAATAACAAAAAAATTTTAATTAAAAAAATGTAATGTGTTAAATTTTGTTATTAATATGAAATCGTCCTTTGAGTTCTTTTTCTTTGTGCATACTTTGATTGTGTAAAAGAATTTGGAATTCTGCAAAGTTACTTCAAAGATATTGTTTAATGAAAAAATGTCAGTAATTTGCTTCAGGATACTAATTCAACTGAGGCGGACGTGTTTGGCAAACCTCTGTAAATAATTCCGAATAAAGTCGTTTGGTTCTTTTTAAAGAAGTGAGTATGTTTCCCTTCCAACCGCGGACACGCGCAACAGTATATAACTTTTCTGGACAAGTAATAAATATAAAAACAAAGTTTTTTTCAAAGACCATGGACCGAAATCAAATTATGGTTTGGTTTCAGTTATAATTTAATAAAATATTTGAAAACTGTACGGATTCAATTTCAGTGTAACAGGTTCTAATGTCTTGATAAATAAAGAAAACCGAAAACCGTTTAAATTACGATTTTTTGAGGTTCTTAATAAATGTTAATAATAATTAATAGTATTTAATAATATTTAATAATAATTGTAGAGTGTAGAGGAAACAAAGGCCGAGTTGAATTGTCCCTATAAAGTCATTGTACCATAAAAAAGAAAAAAAGAAACGAGAACAAATTGGAACCATCCCCAATCGGTCCGGGTCCCTAGTTTTTTTAACAATTTTAATTAATATCTTAGAGACCCACTAAAAAATTAAACAATTACTATCTTTCGACTGTTTAATTTTTATGGAAATATATTTACTATCTATTTACATTTATGTATTTTATTTTCTCTGTTTGATTCTTGCTATGATTTGGTACCATTATCTAGACTTAAAAAATTGATTTGTTTGTTGTAGAAAACCCTTCGATTGTGTATTACTTATTTTTTTATGTATATAATAATATCAATATCGTACCTGTTTTTCCATTATAGATTGCTTATTTTGATCACGGCGAGTCGATCCATCCGTTCTCGATATTCCTTTCTCTTTTTCAACGTGAGTAGACACACGCATAGAATTATTTTGCAAAGCATGATCTATAACAGATTTTAAAATAATACATTGATCGAATCGAATAAGAAACAAGTGAAAAAGATATGGAACATACCTTTGCGTACTTGTTCAGTGAATCGGACACTTCGAGGACCTTCCTCGTATGTAAATGACGAGAGCTCCATTTCCCGTAGTGATACAATTACCATGCGAAATAATTCCCAATCCCCAAAGGTCATTTTAAATACCTAAAAAATATATTTGTATTTAGAACTTCTTGAAATGTAAAAAATGCAACATTTTAAACATTATTTATTTTATTATACTATAATTTTAAACTGTTATATGATAAATGCATAACTTAAATTGAAAAGCCACCAACTGGATAGAGATGAATCGGTTTTAGTGCTTAATATTTCTTGCGTGAATTTATATACATTATTTAATTCTTGCACTTACTTTTTTCAATTCCTGTAAATCGCAGTGCAATAAAACTCGTCCATTAATATTATTCTCTTCAACAGCCTGTTTATATGTCGGTGCTTGGCTCGAGTTAAGGCTTTCGATTTTGTCAATCAGGTCGCAAACTCCATTCACTGATAAGGATGACAGCTTTATTTCCAGAATTTCGGACTGCGAATAAAGATGAAGGTAGTTAACTAACGCATTTTCAATTACATACACAAGAAACATTTATATTGTGTACAATTAATTTATGATGTACCGGTAATGTGGTCGTTACGGAAAGCGGTTTTGACATTGGTTCCGTGGAAGGCATTTGTATCCAATTTGGTGGAGCTTGCCATTCAAAGTTTGACTGATAATTCCATGATGGTGTCGGCGGCACGGACCCTTGCAAACTCGATTGCTTAGCGAGTCTCACATGTCGATTCGATATGCCTCTTTGTGGAGCCCATTGATCAGTTGGAACACCATGGCCGTGCCAAGCAACACTTTGTTTATGAAATAGATTCGCATCTTCTTCTATGCTTTGTTGTTCCTCCTTTATCTTTTTTTTAAGATATGGATCTAGATTAATAGTGAAAGGCAAGAATATCTTCATATCGCTGATGAGTAAACTAGACCGATGAAAGGTAAGAAAAACATCCAGCTTGCGTTCGTCTCTATCTATCTCGAGAAGAGGTTGCACCTCTTTCAGTACCGGAATTTGCGGTCGAACCCTAATATAAAAAATGTTAATATATATAAAAAATATAAGCAATCAAATTTATGTTTAAAAAATAATACAATGAGTCAATCTGAATGTTGTGCTTATATAATTGACATAGAATGTATTTAAAAAATCGTTGATGTTATATAAACTTATATAAACTAAATCATATAAATAAAACGTTTCAACTATAGTTTTATATATATATATATATATATATATATATATAAGGTTATCAGTGATAAAATAAATATATAAATTAAACAAGTTAGTAGTTAAAATAAATTTTCAGGCATTATATTGTTTATCTCGCAATTTTATTTTAATTCATATATTCTATGTTAAGTATATAAGTACATACATTCGCCTACGAACTTTTGGTTCATTAATTTCTTATTATTAATTTCTAAATTTTGATTTTGTTGTATTCACTTATTAATTAAAATCTACATACTTATCGTAAAGACTTTTCAGGGACATATTGTCGTCCAGGCTCTCCTCGTACATATCATAATGAAGAATAAGCCAGGATGTCCTAAAAGGCCATTGTTCAGTAATGTTGATCCAACTAGCTAAGTGATACCAGTTAAAGTCAATTTGGAATGCTTTAAGTAATCGCCCTAAAAAAAAAAACCAAACAATGTACATAATTGCATAGATTGTTTTAATAGTTAAATTAATTAATTTTATACTGCAATATAATCTAGAATTGTTTTTATTAATTATGTTACTCTCATATTACATACATTCTTGTTACAAATGTAGGATTAATAATAATTACTTTAAAATTTTATTTTATTTCTGGGAAAATATAAAGTACTTTTATTATACATTATACATATAATCAATAACTGTGCTCAACAAAAAAATAGCACTTTGCTGTACTTCTTAAGATTTTGGTTTTTGATAAAATTAAACATAAATAAATTTAATATAATTATACATTCTTTATATTTTAATAAAAAATACTTGTTTGTAAAAAAAGCAATATCTTGATAGAATAGAAACTTTTAACAATATATGAATTATATTAAAATCAAAATCATAAAACCAAAGATAAGTTTTTTATTTGTCTTTGTACAGTCGGACCTCCCATTTGACATACCAAAAACCTCCGTTTTAATATACCATGTGATCACAGTCGCTGCGCGTACACGATGCGCAGTCGTCTGCATCAGGTCCGTACATACATACTTGCTAATGCAAGAATCACATTCTAACCTCCACAATTTGAAACTGGATCTGACAACATGTACGTACGGCTCTGTTTTGGGCGGCGCTAATACGAACCTCCCATTTATCATATTTGGTCCCGTGGCTATGCTAAATGAGAGATCCGATTGTATATGTTTCGAATATTGTTGTAAGATTTATATTTATACAAAATTTTTTAATAATATGAAAAAAAAAAATATATATATATATAAGTTTACAAGTATTATTTCCATAAAATCTATGTTTAATCTTAAAAAAACATGTCTTAAACATTTGTATTAATAATAAGTATTTTAAACATAACACTCCTGGATGCAGCATGATATAATATATTACCTGTGACATAAACGACATTCATTAATCTCCTCATACTACGAGGATTCACGTCGCTAAAATAATCATCAGTAAGCAACATTTTGTTGAGATCCTGCGCGCCTCCCAATCGATTCAAATTACTGCCGATACTGCTAGCGATCGATTCGCTCAATCGCATCTTTCTACTACCTTTTCTGGTTTGGGGTTTTAGTTTTTCGTTACTGTTCATTATAGCCGATTCTGTGCTGAGCCTTCTATTGGATACTGAGTGATGCATAGTACTGGTCGCGGTATAGTTGACGCTTTCCTCGGCCTCCGTCCACACTGTCTTCTTGTAATATTGAGCAGTCTGTTGTGCAACCTTGACTTTACGCAAGCCACTGTTTTGCAAGTAAAACGGCAGATGCACCATATTTCGCAAGTAATCGTGACCGCCGATATTCGATTCCGAGAACAGTCTTCTACTATTTACTTCTACCGCCTATACGCACATGTCAAACGATAATTATGATTTTTCATTAGAGTGATGTTTTAAAATCAATAATAAATTAAATTAACATTTTTTAGAAAATATATTTAAGTTGGCTCTACAAGATTCCACATTCTTTTAAATTACAAAATACTATTAAAGCAAAAAGTAAAAAATAAAAAGAACAAAAAAATAAAAGCAAATTTATGCTAATAAAAAAATATTTTAAATTTTAAATAATTTTTAAATTAAAAATTTTTTATTGAATTTAATTGTGTAAAAAACAAATCTGTAAAACCAATTTAAAGAGATCTTCTATAATAAAACAATGTCTAATTGTAATTTACTTTCGATAATTTCAGCATCTTTTTGCTTACCTTAGATATAATATGTGGATCAATTGCTAATATCACAACGAAGGGATATCCGTTATCACTAAATAAGGCCTGTATAGCGTCCAAAACAAGTAAAACTTTATCCTGTTCGCAACTATCCAAACCGTCTACTATTACGACTAGTCTACTTTGTTGAGCCATGAAACTGTCCAAGCACTTGACCTATTTAAAAGCATGATTAAAAGCTACGCCGTTAAAAGTAAACTTCTAATTGTTATCTTAATAAATAAGTAATTTACCATTTCCGTCATTAAATTGACTTCGCTTTTTAAAGTTTGAATAAAGCCTTCACTCTTCAAAGTCTCCAATTTTGATATACTACGTTGAAGGTGTCTCCTTTGTGAAAAAATCAATGCCTGCAGTGTTCTACTCCATGTGTACAAATTTGCTATTATACTGATAGCCAAGACCAAGGCAATCGATATCATAATAATATGAGCAGTAACTCGTTCTATCGTAGACCTAAACGCGAAACAATGTAGTAGATAAAACAATAACATAGAAATATTTTATCAGGATGTCTACTCAAATTTTGTAAAAAAAATTTCCAAATTTTGGAAGATTTTTATTTTTATAAAATTCCAGATAAGAACTTCTTTAGATGCAATTTTGAAATAAATTTATTTTATTGTACACGTTTTTAATGTTCTTTAATAATGTAACCCTCATGTAATCACAAAAAGCCTTAAGTTTTGAATAAATGTGAGAAAATACCAAATAAAAACAATATAAACTGAATGGTACGTAATGATTGTGATACGAATTTACTTTATAGGAAATACAAAATTTGTAAGGTGATTAAACGTTATTTAGTACGATGTATTATTGTTAATGACTTTTTAAAAATTTGCAGTCTACTACTAGAGAATGTATTGTAAATGTCCGTAAACGTGCATATATAACAATATTTATTGCTAATAGACATTTTGCATTATCGAGCAAAAATAAAAAAAATAAAAAAAATTGTGTGTGTGTGTGTGTGAAATTTAAATATAACAGTAAATTGTTTAAATTTTCCTTAAGTCTCAATAAAATTCATAAAAATTTTCAAGAGTAAAAGAGAAATCTCTTGAAAATTTCTCGTTTTCTCCTGATAGTAAACATTCTTTATATCCGACATACAATTACTTACTCATCATTCGAAATATCTATAAGATACACTGTAAGTATCGAGATGCCGACAAGCAAGCTGCATAAGCAGAATTCAAATATGACTACATATGGCAGGCAACATAATCGTCTCCATTTCCATGTGGTGGTTGATTTATCTGGTTTGGGTCGAAATGCCCTGTACAGTCTGGTAGATAGAGAGCCATAGTAGTTTTCAATGGAATCGTACAACGAGCCAACCATTTGCACGACTGCGTTTTCACCGGCGGCGGTCGTACCCACGCGAGTCTGATCGGTGAAGTAAAATTTTATCGGCTGCACTGTTATGCCATCGTGACATTGACTACCCGGTGGATGACAGAAGATCACTTGCAACAGCAGTTTCAGCGTATTCAATTTGGTGGTGAGATCCACTGTCAGATTATATGGCCAGTACCAATCGTATCTGTTTTTAATTAACAATAATTAATAGATCTCAGATAAAGATTTGACGAATAGAATTTTATTTATCGTTGTTTTTCATAAGTCTTACCTTTTGTTGGCATGCCAAACGAGAATCAGAAATATATAAACAATAACTAATAAACTTATTCCGGATGACAGACCGATGATCCACGATTGTAAGACAAGACCCAACGTAACGCCCACAAGTAGGGATACGTGAGCTACTACTAAAAAAAGTAAGGAAGAGAATTGGAATACCGGATCGATCCATTGTCGCGCAAAGTTCTTCATTTCCTCTGTAAAAAAATAGTTATTGCTATTATTTTTTATATAACTCAGATATATACATACTAATTAATAACAATTTCTTAACACGTCTGCGACAAACATATTTTTGTTTAAACGTTTTTTGTATATAGCGTGACTTGAAACCACGAGTCGACCTTCACTGGAGATGGTGTAATCGTATTATGAATTACGGATCAGGTGATCATTGGGTATTACAATGGTAAGTCATGACTAACGCGCATAGACAGCATTTATAGAGATAATCTTGCTATCGTTCTTTGCGTAGGAAGTATTTGATTGATGGTAGTCCAGTGGGATAGAATAACGGTATCTATATGGTCACAACGTCGTGAACGTGTTAACTTGCTAAAAAATTAAATTGAGAAAAAACTTTGTGCAGACTTAATCAATAAATTATTTATTTATTAAAGCTCTTAAATGTGAAAAAAAAATCTTAAAATCATTGACGTAGAGAACAATAAAGGTAACATTATTTTAAAAAAAGAAGAAAAAGAAAAGAAAAAGAAAAGAAAAGAAAAAAAGAAATAAATTCAGAAAAATACAAGCAAGAAAAAAATAGAAAAAACTTTTTTCCCAGAATTTTCAAGAATTTTTTCGGACTAAAAACATTAATATACATACACTAATATACATACAGAGAAAAATTTTAATTTCATGACAGGCTACAAAGAAATAAAAATTGTAAAAAATAATAGAAGCTGCAATATAATTTATAATATATTTTGCAAGATGCACTTCTGTTGATTAAAAAAAAATATATAAAAAACTCGAGCTTCTTCTAATTAAAAGTACAATTTAATTTTGCATAATATAACATTTTATTTAAAATTTAAAAAAATATGATCTATTATATTTTTATAAAAATTTGTTTCAATTTTATTAAAGAGTTCACAGGAAGTTTTTGAAATATTCCTTAAGACTACTAAGTAGTATTGTAATAATTCTATTGTTTGGTATAATACCTCTCAGTTTGTTCAGTAAAAATGATTTCCCAGAACCCCATTTTGCGTACAGACCGACGGTAATTGGTGTAGAAAGCGATGGTTCGCTGAGAATGTCTGCGAGTGCGCTGCTGTATAAATCGTAACCAAGCATGTTTTCATTGTCCTCATTAGTATTTAAGCGCCCTGTAACGTTTATCAAATTCTATTCTAAAACATGTTAAAATATTAAACATGTGTTCTCTATATGTTGTAAATTAAGGAGGTTAAATGTACATATACATTTGTAATTTTAATATATATAAAGTAGTATATCTCTATTATCAAAATGATTATTTTTGGCACGTTTGATCTTATTTATCTTAAAAACCTAATGTAACGGGCAAATTTTGAGGTCAAATTTGGATTCAGCGTACAAAATTACGTAGAGAACCATTCAAATTTCAAATATCAAAATCAGGTCTGTCATCGATAAGTATGTGTGATCTAACATTCCACATCTGTAAATTAAATTTGTTTAATCTTTTAATGTGTATCAGTTCAGATATTATGCGTTTGTTAAAGTTTTTTTACACATTTAGAATTTTTATATTATCCCAGTCGAACTTATAATGCATCTTACGTTTCCGTAATTCTGTGAAGTATATTCTATCTTATGTGATTGTAGTATTGCAATATTCGTGTTTTTAATTGACAATCTGTTTATCCAATATAAAATGTATCAGTACTGTTCTTATTACTCTTTCATTACTGTTCAATTTGTAAACTAAATAGTCTTTCACATTGAATTGGGAAGTAAATCTTCATGTATCGATTAAACTAATTTATGTTGTAAAATGATAATATATTTGTATCTATATTTTTAATAATGTTCCAGAATATTTTTCTGTAATAGATTTATTTATAGAAAAATAAATCAAGTAGTTTTCATTTTCTGAATTATTTTTCATAATTTTGTTTTATTGTTCTATTCTTAATCAAATTTTGAGGTCAGAATTGGTCAATTCTTGATTATATATTTAATTGTATCAAAAATGAAATTTAGCGGATAATCATTCTTTTTAAATAAGATTTCAATAATAAGTTTAATAGTTTTTTAATGAAATTTTGGATGCGAAATAAAAAGGTTCTATAAACGAGTGACTGGTCTCAGTTTTTTAGAAAAATAGGTGCTGAAAAAAATAACTATACCTAGATATCATAAAAAAGTTTTTGATATCAATTAAAGATAATTTTATTATTTTTAATCGTAATATTTAGAAAATTAATTTTATCCCTTTCTCTAACAAGGGAAGTGCACTTCTTGTTGCCTTCTAAAGGCGCCATTCAAGCGAAATACTGCACACATAAACTCTACTCGACAAGATCTTTCGAACGATATATAACACATCTATTCGCGATTATCACTTCGTGCACTTCCCTTGTAAGATAAATTGTAATCTCGGCAGGTCAAATTAATTCATTTAAAACTTTTTCGATTTTCAAACAAGAGAAGACAGACATCACTATATCATCACTATATCATATTTATAGTAAAACAGTATCTGTACGTTAATCACCTCTCTTCCTAATTAATCATCATAGCACGCTTTTTCGCAAATATTGCATAATATCTGCATTAATTGGAGAAAGTGAAAATCCAATGGGTATTCCAAAAATTAGTTTATATATTTTATTATTAAATGAGAAATATGTAAAGTCAAGAAAACAAAAGAAACCAAACAGCCCCTAAAAATTCGTTTTTCGGAATTAGCTGTTTTCTATTGTTAATTCAATTTTCAAAAATTTTAAATTATTTATCTTTAAACTTAAAATACAATTTTTTAAAATAATAGCATTGAGTATTTTAAAAGAAATTTTTTTAATAATTTTAAAAAAATTTAAATAATTTACCAACTCTCCCTATTTTGTGTTTTTTGCGACATACACGAAGTATTTTTTTCATTGTTTAAAAATTTTTGTAGTTAATTCTCATATTACGAGACAAAGCACAACTATAGTTGTTGATTACCGCGAAAAAAATAAAGATACAGATAAAGAATAATTTTTTGTTTTGTATTCCTCTATATTTCAACAATTACATCCTTGAAAAATTATGTTTATTTTTTGTATTTGTTAGATAAATTTGTTTAATTTCATAATGTTTTTGTTAATCTCTTTTATTTTGTTAATTGTAATTAACTAGAATTTAAAAATTCAAATAAAGATTAAGTTTTGTATCACAAATAAAGTTTGATTCTCATTCCTCGTAAAACTACCCTAAAATAACAAAATAATTTGAAAAGTTAGAGTTAAATAATAAAAGATCGAGTTTACCCTGACCACAGTTTACCCCATTTTTATTATACCTCAGAAACTAATAGGTATTATACCGCCAATTATTTTATAAAAAGTTGCGCCAAGCAACAAGTTATTCAATGGTTTATTGCAATCCATTTCATTTTAAATGAGATATCTTAGAGAGGTTGGGTTAGCCCCGGTCTTCCCTACATGTATGATAAGTAGAGTTATTGACTTCTCTTCACTTTTTTAAGCTGGAACCTCCTTAAATTACTACTAAAAATGTGACATGAATAATGATATGTGCTTAATCAACTTACGAGCACCAAATATTTGACCAAGCATTGTCTTTGGATGATTGACGTCAATGTTGTAGGGCGTTTCGCCTTGTCTATTCGGACGGTACAATAACTGGCTATTCTTTGGATTCCTCAGTAGTATCTCGACGATCGCTTTCGATCGCGCACGCATCGCAATGTGCAGTACAGTGTCGCCCTTCTTGTCCGTAGCCGAGACCTTGGCTTTCTTGTCTAAAAGCAATTGCACGATTTCGGCGTTACGCGACCTCACCGCCCGTAATAAAGGCGTGTCGCCGTCTTTCGTGGCAATTTCCAGGTCTGGGTTAGCGTTTAGTAATAATTTGAGTATCGGTATATTGCCTTTCTCTACTGCTATGTAAGTTGCGGTTTTTTTATCCTAAAATATATACGGATGGGGTGGTTAGTTCGACTAGAAGGACTCGAGAGTAACCGCGGAGGTGTCACGCACGAACCTAGCTCGAAGTGACTTAAAGGATACCACTGGATCTGAGAACGTCTCTTATTAAAGTGCCCATCGTATAGATTTGAATCATTAGCAATTACTTCAACAATGTTTCGCCCGTTCTCTCATGTAGAACTCGACGCATAAAACAATTTAGCGTACCGGAATGATCAATATTTTGGAGCCACAATATTCGATAAAAAAGATAATTTTTTTCAAAGTTGATATTTGAGGAAAATACACGAAAATACGTAAAAAAGAATAAGTCATACCTTTCCAGCGATGTCGACATCCGCGTATTTTTTCAGCAACGATTCTACCACGCCTCGATGACCTCCCTTAACCGCATGGATTAGATTCGTGTCGCCAGCTCGATCTTGAATATTAACGTAAGCACCAGCATTTAAAAGGGCGTTGGCTATTTCATGATGACCTTCACGGCAGGCAATTGCTAGGGCGGTGCAACCGTCTTTGTCTAGAGCGTTCACGTTGGGTTTGTGTTCCAATAGTAACGACACGACTTCCACATGATTACCGAGAGTTGCCACGATCAGAGCAGTCCACGAATACTACAAGAAAAATTGTGTCATAAGCATAATAAAAAAAAAAATATATTTTTATATCATTCATTTCAATATAAAAATGTAAAAGTTTTAAAATAATTTGTGTTTAAAATATTTCTATTCGCGATTATTAATTTATACAAAAAAATTCATGTAATCGTAGTATAATTACGAGGTTTAAAAAAGTTTTGTGAATAAATATAGATAACGTTGAGAAAAATAATTTCTAAATTTCTATAATAATTATTATTATCAAATTTATTATTCAAAAGTTCAGTGATTTTCATAAATAATAATAAGAAAATAATATAAATAATAATAAACCAATAATAAAAATATAACTAACAGAGAATAAATCTTACTCGATTATAGCTGGATCTTCTGCTGATATTTACGCTTATGATTTTATATATACCCTTTAAAGTTTACTAAACTGTAAGTCATATAGATTTTTTAGACTTTAAAACACAGTTATAAGATGAACAAAAATAATAATATCATATTAAATTGATAATAAATTTAATAATAAGGCTAACAAGCATCTATATTAAAAAGTATACAATAAATTTATTTCAAAGTTACATTTACAAATTTTCAGAATTTTATTTGAAATTTTAAATAAAATTCCTGGAAAATTTGGGAGTTCTTAGAAACTTTTTACAAAATTTGAGTAAATACCTTACAAATATTTTGCAAAAAAATATTACATTGTCTGCATTATCATCAATCTGCATTTTTTAAACGACATTAGTTTTTACAAGAAGACGATTTCCTAATTTTTCTATTTTTTTTAAAGCATTAAAACATTTCCTCTGACTTTCGTCAAAACAAAACTTGTCTGAATAAAATAAAATTTCTTCGATGATATTATAAAAGATAATGCACACCAAAATCACGCACATTATTTTCTTCCCAGCATTATTTATGTATTTAATCGCAAAACTTCTTAAGCAACTCTCTCATAAGTGTTTTATATTACTGCTCAAAAGTACTAGAATGTTTAAGATTCTCTTACATTTTACGAAAAGCTAAGTATCTCAATGAATTAAATTTGAGAAGTTTTCAAAAATGTATTTAAAAAAAAAGATAGAATTTTGAACCTGTTTTAATTTCGTTTCTACGATATTTTGTTCCTAAATTGCATAAAATTACAAGTTGATATTTTAAAAATATTTTTTATTTAATATAAAGCTTAATAAAATATCAAACAGAAAACAATAAAAAATTATTTTAAAGTAAGCTTTCTGAATTATAAGATGCTTCTTTAAAAAAATTGATGAAATCATTTCTTACAATAACATTGTACCTTCTGTGTAATCATTAATTTCTTAAAAATGTTATTTAACTTCAAAGTTAAAGAGTTTATGATAAAAAAGAAAAAGGGGACAAAATGCTTTTTAAAATTTATAAAAAAAATTATTATAGTGCGTTTTGATTCTCGCGTAAATTAAGGGGTTAGGCCACTATGAAATTTTCAAAAAATTGAAAAAAAATTTGTTGGTTAAAAACATACCTTAGGGCATTAAAAATAGTATGTAAGTGATCCAGATACGAAAAAAATTTTTAATGATGTTTATAAAGTTGTATTGTTGACCGCCTTGAAGCGCGCTCAAGCGGTCTCTCACTGACGAACAAGGCAAAACAGACTCATAGAGACTCTAAATCGCTAAGAAAAGAAGACAAAAATGTCGATCCAGAAGGGCAACTATATGGTTCCGGACTAGCAGATTAATAGTAAATTAAAATTTCATTTTATTTAAAAAATATCGTTACTTAATTAAAACTTTAAACGCGTTTTTCTCGAAACCGTATATTTTTCAAATCGGGCAGACGATGATTCTGTTAAATCTTTACCGGTTTACTTAAAATTTTTATGTAGCTTCAAAATATGATTTTTTACAGAAGTACATACATACGGATTTTTAATTTTATTGTGAACTTTTTTTGTTATAAACAATTTTCATGTAATTTTTTTCCTAAAAATGAAACTTTTTAAAAGATGTACGCCATTTTCGCAAAAAAAAAATAGGAAAAATTTCCATATGTACTTCTATAGAAAATGATTAGATCTTAAATATTTAGATCTTAAAAATTTTTAATTTTTGTTTTAGGTCAAAAATTTTAAGAGAAATCCTTTCGCCCATGGGACGCTTCCAAAAAAATAATGACTATGCTATTGGATGCCTACCATTTGTGATTAAAAAGAAATAAAAAAATTATTTTTATACTTAAAAAATGAACAATCATGTGCTTAATTTGAATTTTCTTTCTCGCATTACTTATCTTCGTAAATAATTGTCAAAATTAGGATGTTTTTTCGTACGCTACAGTGGCCTAACCTCTTAAAAAAAAATTTTTTAAAGTTTTTTGTCACATATTTTTACATAGTAGTGTATTTTGTATTATGTTATTAACTTAGAATCTATCACTTTTTCATAATATTTTTCAACGGTTTATTGATTTTACCATGCCTGCCGTATCAACATTGGCTCCGGCCTTAAGAAGCATATCGACAATTTCTACGCATCCCTTGCGTGATGCCCATACAAGTGCCGTCGTGCCATACTGGAAAAATAATAACCATGAGTACCAAGAGTGAGACAGTAGCCATCGATTTGCGATACGCCTGTCGATTACCTTGTCCCCGACATTGACCTTCGATCCATGAGCAATGAGATCTTTGACTATATCAGTATTACCCCTGCCAGCGGCCCATACTAACGAGGATATATGAAAATTTCCATGCGCATTGACGTCAGCCCCGTGCTCTAGCAGCATTGTTACCGTCGCTGATTTACCCTTGTAGGTCGCCCACATGAGTGCCGTCCATCCGCCCTGTAATAAAAGAACTTTCGATCCTTCGGTTGCTTATGCACAAAAATGTCAATTTTTTTATAGAAAAGTATTTATATTAGGAAAAAAAATGGCGTCTTTAAAAACAATATAAATAGTCTGTAGTTTTGTTAACATAATTTAATATCTATTCAATAATCACCAACCCGCGTTTGATTCAAAAAATAAGAATAAAACAATTCAAACATCCTTTGCTCTTACAAAACTTTATCGTCGTAAGAAGTATCAATGATTAAAAAAGACAATAGTCCAATAAGATAAACACTGACACGATAATTAAGAGAGTACTTTTTATGCTAATTCTCTTAATTTTTTTGTGTCTGTTTTGCTACAGACAGTTGAATATTACCATATTACAGAATTAAAGCCGATTAGCTTCTTGAGAAAAAAATAATAATTAAGTAAATTAACTATTAAACAATTAAATAAATAATAAATTATATTAAAACAAAATGTTTGTAGTTATAAAAATAACATTACTCTTTTTAGTTTTCCTAATAATTAGATTTTCCTATTAAATTTTACATATTTCTTTGTTAAAAGTAAGACTGCAAATTAATCGACAAAAATGTATACAATAATCATTAAATTTAAAATATTATTAAAAAATATAAAAAAATTTTGACAGAGTTATATATTAATAAAAATAACTTCTGGTGACAACGATAAAACATAAAACTCTTGGTTTATATGACAAAAGAGAATCAAATTTTTGTAAATATGATGAGTTTTCAGTTATATTTTTGCATTAATGGCATTACGCCAGGTTAATAAAGTATGCAACTTCTGCTGACCATGTCTCGATGTTCCAAATCGGCGCCGTGCTCAAGCAATTCAAGACAAATCTCGGTATAGCCTTCCTTTGCCGCGCACAACAACGCCGTCCAATTGTCCTGAGAAATTATAGAAAAACGTACATATATTGGAATTTTCAATTACTATGTATAATTACATTAATTACACGCTTTCAACCAACCGCATCTTCAGCATTGACGTCCGCTCCATGATTGATGAGTTCTCGGACAAAGTGTATTTTTCCCTTGGTTGCTGCAAGGATGAGGGCGGTGCTACCATTCTATTGTAAGAGAATAATTTGTCAAAGAAAATTCAACGACTCCATCGCAGCAAATGTAAGAATTTTTTTTTACGTAGTCACAATTTTTTATATGCATTTTTTTATTTATTCATGAAGATTACACCAGTTTATACGGCGAAACATTATTTTAAACTAGACAGGCTCTTATAGATTTTTGGATGTTGAAAATAGTGTCACAAACCAAATTTTACTAACACGTCAGGTTTATAAAATATAACAATAAGGTTTAAATTGCAAAAATGGCTCTTTTTACAAATAAGTAAATTTTTTTTGTAAATAAGGTTAATGTTATCTTGAAATTCTAATCTTGAAAGTCATGAATATATTATTTAGCCACTGTAAAATGCATTTTAAAAATTTCAATATTTTACTTTTTAGTTATATTATTAATTTTTATATTAAAATTTAAATATAGAGTTTTGCTAAAATAGCAAATTTCCGCTTATGACAATGAAGTCAAATATATAATAAGTGTATAATTTTTAATTTTTATGAAACACACAGATATACAGTGTAATTTACCATAATAGATTCCTTTAAATATATATGTATAAATGATATAATTTATTGGGGTAAAGTTCCGAAAAGGGTAAACGCGATCGCGCTGAAATTTTAACCGAAGCTTACCCTTGATTAGAGAAGAAAGTCCCTAAAAGGATTTTTGGCGACAAAGCCTCGTTTGCCCCCCCAGCCCCCTTTTTACAATTTTTACTAAATATCTCCGAAAATATTGATTTGAAAGAAAAAAATTTGAAACAAAAAATAAAGCTCATAAATAGCTCTACAAAAAAGATTATATACATTTTTTACGTAAACCTATTATTTTGGCTGTTATGACACAAAATAACTCGGCGGGGGTCACATTGATCCCGTCGAACATTTTCTTTAATTTCTGTTTTATTAAATATGCGAAAATTTTTTAATTTAAAGGTTATATATATTTATTTAACGTAAAGAAAAGTTTAATTGCAAATTTGAAAAAAAAAAGTAATTTTTTTACAGTTTAACATAAAACAAAATTTTTCTATAATCTCGTTTTGCGAGAAATATATCTCGTTTCGCGTGGAAATTCGCAAAGGGTTGTGCAGAGAACGCGTGGGCGGGGGAGGGGCGAAACCTGCACCCCCTCCCCGTAATTTTTTCTAACCCACACATTTTAAAGTCGATATTTGGTTAATGCGAAAACATTGGAAACGAACAACGTGGAAAGTCGCAAATCTATGTGGTACTATACAAGCGTGGATGTCGTTTATTTTACGTTTTATAAATACAATACATGATAAATATTATTTTTTGTGTTATATGTTAAACTATAGTAATGTTTATGTTTTATTTTAAATTATTAAAATATTTTTTTTATGTTAAACTGTAAAAAAATTACTTTTTTTTCCAATTTGCAATTAAACCTTTCTTTATATTAAATAAATATATATAACTTTTAAATTAAAAAATTTTCGCATATTTAGTAAAAAAAAATAAAAAAAAAAATGTTTCACGGGGTCAATTTGACCCCCGCCGAGTTATTTTGAGTCATAACAGCCAAAATAATAGGTTTACGTAAAAAATGTATATAACTTTTTTGTAGAGCTTTTTGAGCTTCATTTTTTGTTTCAAACTTTTTTCTCTAAAATCAGTATTTTTGGAGATATTTAGTAAGAACTGGAAAAACTTTGAAGAGGGCTGGGGGGGAGGCAAACGAGGCTTTGTCGCCAAAAATTCTTTCAGGGACTTTCTTCTCTAATCAAGGATAAGCTTTGGTCAAAATTTCAGCGCGATCGGAGATTTACCCTTTTCGGAACTGTACCCATTCATTGTATGTGTATATAACACACACACACACACACACACGCACACTATATATATATATATATATATATATATATATATATATATATGTGTGTGTATGTATATGTATATGTATAAAATTTGTGTATGTGTGTGTGTGTGGGGGGGTGTTATCACTTTTAACGCACATGTCAACAAAAAAACTTCTTTCTGTCGACATAATTAATAAGATATTCATGATTAAACGTAAAGTTTATTGCGAAAAAGCTGTGAATTAGATCATTGGCAATTTGCCAAATAACCTTCCACATTTTTTTAAACTTAAGGGTTTTTTAAAGTTGTTTTTACGTTTTTGAAGGTAAAGAGTTCTAATAACATATTTAATTTTGATCGTAATAAAAGTTCTCCAGCATGTCACATATCAACAGTCGCCACATGTATTGTATAATGTAGCAAAGCATGTAAAAATAATTTTTTTTGTAATTTTAATTGCAAATTTCTCAAAATTATGACGTGCAATTTGAAAATTGGATTCATACTTATGTTAGTATAAAAAAATTATAACAAATAACTAGTCTTACTCTAATATTCAAAAGAAATTATTTTTTTGTTAAACTATATTTATTTTTTATATTTTTCCTTCAAAATTTTGCGCAATGAAAAGACTTTTATTACATATTTATATCGATTGTTAAACAAAATTTTATTGTAAAATTTTTTATTATAATTAAGTGACCTTCAGAAACTTTTTCGATCCATACTCATCACGCTTACCTCATCTCTATCGTCGACCTGCACTCGCTTGTTTTCGAGAAAGCTCTGCAGTCCGACGAGATTATCATCTGTGATATAGCTCGCGAGTGATCGGTAACAAAGCGATACCATCGAGTCAGTCCGATGCAATGTCTGTAAAAAAATCAAGAGAGATCGTCGTTAAGCCACCTTCGATTTTAGCCGCTGTTATTAACTGTCCGTTAGAAAAATTCACAAATAAAATCAGATAAATTCAATTACTGTTCACAGAAAAAACCTATGCAAAATATATAGCAAATTGCACTATTCAATTCTTTCTTTCAAAATTTTTATAATTTTCGAGTAGAAATTTAACAATTAAAAAAAAAGATTTTAAAAAATTTGAATGTCAGATTTATCTATTAAATTAGTTTTTACTTAAAAATTTTTCTATAAACTGTTTCTACCAACGTAGATTAACTTTAATCTCGATTTAACTTGTTATCTTATTCTAATTCTAAAAATTAGAAAAAAATAGACAATGAGTTAAATCAAGATTAAAGTTAATCTACGTTGATAGAAATGTAGTTGGTAAAAACGTTGGGACTATGACTATTTGATTTACTTTTGAATAATACATTATGCTTAAATAAATTCGACGCAAATGCAGTTGTGCCACAATATATTACAAAGGTAAGCTTTTGAGTTATCAGGATGTACGAATAACAGAACAAGCGGCGATTCTGAATTGCCGTTGAAGGATAGTCTCACAATCTGCAGCATAACTATTAATCAGAAGCAAAACTATAAATAAATCCAAAAATACACTCCTTAAGGTCTTTGAAATTCTGATTTATACTTCTCGACTCTTTTGTTAACAAGCCTGTAAGACACCAAGTTTCAGCTTCAAAGTAAAATAAAAGGACCTCTCGTTTCGACTCTGATTAAAAAAACAGAGATCGACATTATGCGGCCGAGTTTTTCTTTTGTTCTCGAGCGACGTTAGATTTATGATGTTTTATTTCAATCAATGACAATACACACACAAGTTTAGTGAGTAAGTATGCATGAAAGTATTGCATACTGTATATTAATCGTTTCAACTTGGTTTACAAACGCAAGCGGAGTGCGCGTTCTCCATTCGCGACCGGAGAAATGGAGAATACTGCTCGCGCTTTTCAATTTCGCAGAATCGAATCCGGGTCAGCGATAGTGAATGACACACGTGAATGATAAGGGATGATCACAGCGAAAGCAACTAGACGAAAGTTAGCAATGTTAGTTGTAGACCGCAGATGAGCAAAGCAGAGTTTTTTTTAATTAGAAATAAATTTTTTATATATTATTTGCATAAGCTGACTTTAGTACTTTATTATTCATTGTATCCTATTATGATAGTTTTTTTAATTGTTAAGTTATTGTAATTTTTAATTATGTTATTATTAATTATTAATTGTTATGTTATTGTAATTTTTGAAATTCTTTTGGCTTTTATGATTGTGCACATATATGTATAATCTCGTTGCAATTTTTCGTTTTGTGTAACACAAACAGGCTGCGTTTCAATATTCACTGCCAGTACTAAAAATCTATAGTTTACGTTACATACACTGTAGAATTTCAGTACTGACAGTGAATATCGAAACGCAGCCTTAGTCTTCCACTTTCCTTTTTACTATCTCTTTAACACTCATATTATTTTTCATGCCCACAGTTTACAAGCTGATTAATAACACAGAAATTTTGCGCTTAGACAATACTTACAGTAAAATCCGATTAAAATCGAATCTGCTATAATGCCTTGCGTATCGAGTTTCGCGTTGTGGAATTTATATATATTAGATATTATAACAATCTAGAATCTAAATATTACTACATCAAAATATTGATGTTAAACATCGAACAGGGATATAATCCCGTAGCAAATACTGCCGTGCGTTTCTTTCGTTTAGAAGATCCTGTGGCAACAGTTAATGACATTTCGCCGACATATATTATCGATAAAATCTAACATGCGTAAATAAACCTGGCATTTATGTAAGAGGATAATGGTGAATACACCATGACAAGAATTGTATTCATGATTCTTCGATGCGAAAGTCCTCCACTTCCCTCGCGCAATAAATGACGATAGTAATAGCTACTAAACTTTGTTATAAACCATATAAACTTTGTAGATCTTAAATCGAAATATTTTTTTAATGCCGCTGATAATTTCATTTTAGACTAAAAATGAATAAATATAAATATCTCGGGGGAAAAAAAAGGGAAATGTAAATTCAAATTCTGACGCGAAATCAAAATTCGGAAATGTGCTTTCTCGAATTACCCTAAAGGAAAAATTTCTTCTCGATGCTTGAAGTCTCTTACAGGGATTATAGAACCATTCGTCGTTTACTGTGGCCCGAATTCTACTGAATAAAAATCTGGAAATGTCGCGGACGTGCAATCGCACACAAGCACACGACACACATACGAATACATTAGATCAGTTCTATTTCATGCGGCTAATTTTGTCTACACTACGTTGAAATATCTGGCAGTGGTATGACTTATTATACGTACCACTGCAGACGATACTGATGCTTTGCGCTTTTGCACTGGAGATAGTGTCACTGTGTTAATTCGCGAGTGTCGGCGGATATAGCGCGGACATTAGCCATCAAGATCGATGACAGAACCGAGTCGGGCAAGATTCCATCATGTATGTACACGTGGCACCCAGCGTTACGTAAGTGCCTCCAAAATTTTCCGTGGCATGTGGAGTTTTTATCGAATCCATACGACAGACGTTAGTTTACGATACGTATTAGATCCATTAAATCATTTATCGTAGTTACGTTAAGTTGAAAGGGGCAGTGGTAATTTCCAGAATTGTAAAATGGTCCTTGGCTAAAAAAAGTTGTAATCTATTTCAATTGAACTTTGTATTTCTATCTCAAGATAGAAAAGATACTTTTTAGAATTTTAATAGCAGGATTAAAAGTACACCTCAAACAAGTGTCAAACCAAGACCTAACTTTGTGAATTTTTTGTAGAAAAAGGAAAGGAGACGAAGACATCATGTTCATTTCATTGTATAAAAATCATACTTTGCTCTATTTCACATCCAAATTTTATCAGAAATTATATCAAATTTCGTCACTAGTTCTCATATTTAAAAAAACGCGTGACTACTCTTGAAGACACCTGATTGATTAATTACATTTTTTTAAACACTAAAAACTAATGAAAAACTTTTTTGATTAATTTCTTGTTTAATTTTTTTATCGCAATCAAAAAATTGCAAAATTGTAAATGTATATGGTTCTTTAAATTAAAAAATGCAATGATAGTTTCAGCATCGTGAATAATCCGTGGTTTAAAAAATTCTAAAGTATAATCTACTTTAATTAAATTTTGTATATTTATTTCAAAATTGAAAAGATGTACATTTATAATTTTAGTGATAAGATATATTTCATGTGTGGAGACATACGTACAACAATTTGAACATTTAGTTTGATTTAATTGTTCAGATTTCTAATCTCTATAATTTAATATTTCATGAAATTATTCAATACAATAACGCAAGACAATAGACAAATTCAGTTATTGTCTAAGATAATAATTAGATTAATGGCCGTGACATTCGATTCCTACTCACAGATTAGTCTTACTTGCCTCGTTATAAATGCAATAATTCCGATAAGATAAAGGCTCGAGCTACGTCAACGACAGAGACTTGCAATTGCAACAATTAGCGTTCTATTATTCACGACGAGATTCATTGTCATCGTTTCGACTCGGTTCGATCTTAAACAGGCGTATCAATGTGAAGCGCAAATTATTTTAACTAGAGCATGTGCTAGTATACAAATTAATCAAATGTAATATTATAGACACTTACGTCAATGTCTAGTCAGTCTAATATCAACACGTGATACCATCGCCGTGCTTCACTACGCTCGATAAAGTAAACGACAAAGAGTTTTAATTCTCATTTGTTCGCTTTATCAACATAATCTTATTATTTCATAAACGTTAAAGTTAATTGCTACGGGCTGTTATTTAAAGGGTTTAAAAGACAAAAGCCAAGAATGGAATAAATCTATAATTTATATTATTTTAGCATCTATTTTAGGATCACCCCATTCAAAGTAGGTTTCATAAATCATAAATCTACATTAGTCTTCGAATATTATTTGTTAATTAATAGTCTATATTATACTACTTAGCTTCTTCCAATTTAGAAGTGTTTTACTTAAAAAGACGCTCAATGTTAATAAAAAGAAATGTTAACAAAGAAATGGCGAAACGACGTGCATCCTGGCTTTACACTAACCGCCTGCGAGTGCCTTCGAATGGCGAAGCTAAACTTGCGACCGATACCATCAGTGGCTGGCGCTGTGAAGGTGATGGTGGGTACGTGAATGTGCGAGAACACGTGATGAGGATTGTGGTAATTGTGCAAGTGATGATGGTAGCCCTCGTCGTCATGCCAGGTCGCGGGATGTGATTCAGGTATGTGAAGACGAAGAAACGACCTCAATCCGCGGCGCGTTCTACCAATGGAAATGTCGTCGCTGATGGCAGTGGAGGTGGTCGACAGATTCGACAATGTGGCGCTTCGCTGTAGATTGTAGTCACCATTCGGCAAGAGGGAATTCGGTACACCGGGGATAGCGCCGAGCAAACTCGGAGCCAGGCTTGAGCAGATAGCCGCGTTTGCTATGCTGGACTTTCGGATTGGATTCACGCTGGTGCCGGCCAGAATGTCTTCAAAGGTCGGCGACTTCTGGTTGATCTTCATCGCAGGGTTTTGCAAAGTAGATTGGTTCAAATCGGAATTCGTCATCGGCAACGTTAACCTACGGCTGCTACTTTTGCCAAGATTCTCGTCAAAACTGTCTCGAATAGCGGCTGTCAGTGAAGATTGCGGCGCTGCATTGCAGCGTACTTTCCCGATATTCGAATCTTCTTCGGTATTTAGTGGTCGCTCCGGTAAATGAACGTGTTCACTGGCTTTTGAAGGAACCTCTAAAAAATTGGGCGACAATTGAGAATGCTTCCATCTATTCACAATAGTTGGCTTCGTATGAGAGCGCACTGGGTGGTCTCCGACTGATGAGGAATGAAACCTCGCAGACGACTCCTTCGTAATGACATTTTCGTGCTTGGACGCGTCGGAATCTACCATCGGCACTGTCAAACTTCGCGTTTCGGTTTTCGAAATCACATCACTGTTCCTGTTATATACTTCTTTTGCGTCACAATGACTTGGTATCGCATGCACCACATTGTTCGACGAGCTGGGTCTTTCAGGCGAACGTTTAAAAGTGCGATCTTCCACGTACGAGATGGAAATTGCAAGTTCAGGATCAGGTGCAACCAACTTTGAGGGAATCTCTGGATTTGCGACGCTGATCTTTCTTCGGACTGTTGTCGAATCGCCGTCAAAGGTTTGCGAGAGAACTTCATCCGATTCTGTTGTTAACGTGGCTTTATCCTCCTTTTCTTCATCATCTTCTTCATCGAAACTATTACGGAAGAACGCCGCCGCGATTCTAAGACGCTCGTGTTTGGCCTTCCGCATGGCATTCTCTTTGAATTTGTCTATTCAGCACAAAAACCGAAAACGACCTTCATTTTTTGCTACGAGTATACACATAGAATCACTAAATTTAAATTTTTATTTGACTGCATTTTTCATTACATGAAAGTGACGTCATCGATATAATAAGAATTCGAACTAAATTTAGCATAATTAAACGTTCCTTAAAAAGAAGTCATTTTAGAATAATATATCAATTTAATGCAAATAAATTTATTAATAAAAATTATATACTGTTTTATTTAACACTGATGCGTTATGGATGATTCATATATGTATAATAATTTTGTAGTTTTTTAAATACCATTTATAGTTTAAAAAAGCAACATGTTAATTTGTAAGAAAATAATGCATATGTCTTGCAATAATTTAAGATAAAAACTTCTCGAAGAACTGTAGGTTCTCTAGGAAAGCCCAAACTTTTAAAATAATCGTAACAATTTCTAACTTCTTACCAGATTGTCATTGACTACGATACAATTAAAGAGTTAAGGATAATTGATTAAAAATGGAGAACAGTATAAATTCCATTTTCGAGATAATGTCGATCGTTGTGTCAATCAAGTATGCTTTCGATATTGGGGACGCTATTCCCAGTATCGAAAGGCTGAGCTCACCGCTATACGAATTTTCACAATCTCCCTTGCCACAGATAAATTTAAATCCCTTCCCGACCGTAAGGTTAGATTAGATTAGATTATCGGTAGAGACACAGACCCTCAGAGTGGTGAGTCGCAGCATCTTTTCCAAATTTCACGTGATCATGCGTGAATCCAGCTGATCGAGATCTCGCAGCTGATCCAATCGGCGACCAACGGCTTCAACGGCGTTCGTGCTCGACTTCTTCCTCGTCGGGAGACAATTGCGGAGTGTCAGCTCAGGACCGATGAGCGAGACACCGACGTCGCCAGCAAATCGCTCGAGAATAACGTTCAGCGCGGATACATCGCGCGACATTTATATATCGCGGTGGAATCTCTTTAACTTCGTGTACATACACAGTACAGTCTGTGAATCGCATAACGAACGCCGCATATTGTGTGTCATCAGTGCCGTAAAGCTTTTCGGTTCGGGAACTGTTTTCTCTTCACGCGACGTATCGCCGTTTTAATTCAATATTGAGATACGTGTTCAGAATTGTCATTACAAATAGAATCTGTATTATAATTAATTTTGTGACAAACAAAAAAAAATAAGATTCAGAGATAATATTGTTGACTTAATTTTAAAGTCGCAATACTAATTTAATTATCACAGAAAGCTTTTTAAAAGTACTTCATATATCAGAAAATTATGTATAAAAAAGGTTTGCAAGCATTTTTTGGCGATTTATATGGTTCAATTTTATATTAAAACTAGCGCAAGATTGTTAAAAATGTCATTATAAATCATTTAAAAGTTATAGTGAAATGCATAGTGAGATAAAATTGTAATTGTTGTCTTTTAATAGTGAAAAAAATTGGAAAAAAATATTCTTTGTCGCTAGGTCGTTCGTATTCATACTGAAAAATGAGTGCCGCGTAAAGTGTGTCATCATATCGGAATCCATGTAGAATTGTTCAAAACGGAGTTCCGGTCTCGACAAAGGGAGAAAGAGAGACGAGAGAAGTTTATATTTCGAGATAATAAGCGAGAGAAATACGGCGTGTCGGCGACGTCATCGATTTGCGATAACGCACTATGCGGCACCGACATAATTACACTGTGATCTACCGCGGTTAATCCCTACGTGGTTGCACATTGTGAATTTGGCGGTTTGAACAAGCAATTTCGTAAACCGCGATAAGCAGGTAACGATGAAATTGTAAATTTTATTACATTTTTTAGGATTTTATTACATTTTACTTAGATCGACTTAGTATATCCGCGCCCTCTCCAACTGACCCAGTTAAAACTCGACTGCATTGAAAGAATAATATTTGTGACTAGAACTAAATATTAAAATAATAAATATAAAATTCCATTTTTGCAGTTATTATTTTGCTATATATACATATGTATATAATGTTTGTAATAATGATATATGAAGTGTATACTGACAAAAAATTGTAATTATAATTTAAATATAGATGATACAAAAAATATAATTTGTAATTATGTGTATGTTCAGCACCAACTATAATAATAATCATAGATATTGAGCACCTAATTATAATTATTTTAATTACAGTCACAATATGCCTTCAGCATAATACATGAAAACGAATATATTATCACGAGAATATACGTAATTGAATCATCAACCATCAATTCGCTTTGCACAACAAATTGCGTAAATAATTATACGATTTAATTGGGTCTTTATTCATCGTGAGACACGTGCGATTGAAATAACACCGCGAATATTGGAAGCTGCGTCACTACTCTCATCATCACTTCGCGAGACACTAATCAAACAACTAACGGAAGCATCGAAGCAAAGTAATCGGAGAAATATTTTGATAAGATTACCACGGCGATGACGAACGGCAAAACAAGAGTTAATTATATATAAAAGAGAAACAAGATTACAAAATAATTGTAAAAAACAGATTAAATTTTTTTTAAATTCTGCATATACAGAAATTCTGTATATATTACGCGTATTTGCTACGATATAATTTTAACCCGTTGTTAATCCAGTGCAAATTTTTGCCACCTAAAATTTCTTGTTTCGGGGAAAAAAGTTTTTCCCCTTTTTTACTATTAACAATTTTTTTCCATTCGAAACTTACTATTGCATTTCTCAGGAAATTTTATTATAAAAACAAGTTTTTAAGTTAAATTTACTTCGCTTACGTTCCAAGTTATTGAAATTCAAAAATACCAAATCCTAAATCGCATTAGTGTGGTAACAACGGGTTAAATACGATAACTTTATAAAATAAAGTTTTTTAATTTAACTGTTTTAAATCATAATTTTGTAATATTATTTTTTAATGTAGTTTTTTAAAATATTTTCATCTACTGATTGTAAAAGAACAAAAATATAATTTTTACTTATTAGTGTATAGAAGTTTTATCAGAATATTTTATTTCAAATGATTAAAAAATTGTAATTCTATATGTCATTGTTTTAACAAATAAGCAACAATGTTTTAACTAATTGTCATAAAAACTTAAATAGTAATACCTCATGAACAGTAATTAGAGACAAAATTTTTCAGACAGATGTTATGAGAGGAAAACAGTAATAAAGTAAATAAATTTGTGAATTTAATAAAATTAATTAGAGTATAAAACAAATAATAAAATAAGATAAAATTGATTCTAAATGCCAAAGAATATTTCTTTGCATTAAACTCAGTTGTTTTTAGAAGTACTTGCCGCAGTTAGTTCTCGCCATTAATTCCGGCCAATTAAAGCTCAGTAAACTAATTAATTGTGTACGCACAATTTTACTGCGCTTCATAAAACGAAATGACGCGATGCTGTTCAGCTGAATAGTATCACCATTGTCGCGCAACAAAGCGTACCAAGCTAATAACACTATCGCTTTTCGTGAAATTGTTCGATAAGCTCCATTCTCGCTGAATTAAATTTCGTCACCTGGTTAAACAGGCCGACCAAAAAAAAAAAAAGTTTAGACGACTGAGTCACGATCGTAAGTTGATTTCCGCTTTAGAACACTCTAGAAAACAAGCTCAATCAAGAGAGGTATTGTTACAAAAGTGTTTATAGTTCACTCCAACGCAATTCGCGATGTAATTCTGTGCCAACTCACTTTTTAAGAGAACTCTCGAAAGATTAATTGTTTTTAATGTTAATAGTAATGGCATATTCAAAAGAAATTAAAAGTTCAAACTTCTTTTGAAATTATTTATTTTTAATTATAATACAACTTTACTTCTGACTCTGGGTACATTTTTTATCATATAAAATGTTAGAATTTTGATAATATCTGATATATAAAGAAAATTCATTTTTGAATCGAAAAATAAAACATGCGCTTTATACTCAACCAAGTAAAGGCGATACTCTCGGCAAAAATCATACGAATGGCTTGAGCTTTATTTTAATTTAGAGAAGCATTACTGTAAATCCTAATAAATCGTAAATTTTTTTTATTTTGCACTAAAAAATATTTATTGTTATCTTCAAAATTTTATATAATTATCACTGCAATTTATTGTATGTAGATGCAAAGTAATATTATTAATATTAATTTCTGTATGAAAATTACCAATACTGTATCCGTTTATATCATAACATTCCTATCCCTGCCGTCGAGCCATGTAAAAAATAAATGATATATCGACAGCTAAACGTTATTGAAAACCGATGAAGCATTTATAATTATGTAACAAAGATTATGTATATAATACCCCGTTCGCGTCACGTTATTCGCGCCACCATATTATATAATTTATTAATTTACACACAACTAATTCATGTGATTTTTTTAATCCACATAACGCTCCAGATAATAAATACCTGCAGTATTCTTTTGTAATAAGCACTTCATTGGATTTTAATAAATTTAAATTGCACATACAAAAAAAAATGTTAATTTTACTACTAAGCTAAGATTCAATTTACTTTTCAATTTTCTTTTATATAACGATTATATTTAACAAAGATTATTTTAATATTAAATATACACTCATCGCAAATATTAGAAAAATTCATTACCATATTATTTAAAAAAAGAATTAATCTTTTTCGAAGAAAATTATAAATTTTGTCGAAGAAAAATCAGAATAATAAGCAATCTAATTTTTGTTTTGATAATTCTTCCGAACCACGGCTCCACCTCCAAATGGGGTAAAATTTTTTGTAGTGGCTTCTCATGGTTAAAAAGTAATATAAATAACAATTTTTTGTCGAGGAAAGGCCCCCAAAAAGTTATAAACAAAAAAATATTTTAAAGTGTACCATTGTTTTCTGATTAATGTAAAATGAAATTCGTTCTCTCGAGGGTACACACACACACACACACACACACACACACACACACACACACACACACACACACGCGCGCGCGCGCGCGCGCGCGCGCGCGCATACGCACGCACACACAACACGCTCACACGCACGCACACACACGAGAGCATTTTCTTCCCCCAAGCGATTTTCTTGCGTTCATCGACTTAGAGGATGCTTATTTACTGCTTCCAATTCATCAGGAAGATAGAAAGTTTTTACGATTTCGATTTAAAGATCAACTCTTTGAGTTTAAAACCTTACCCTTTGGCATTTGCGCCTTATATTTTTACAAAAATTTTAAAACCAGTTGTTTATTTCCTTAGAGACAAGGGCTTCCTGTCAGTTGCTTACTTAGACGATTTTCTTATTATAGCACTTATGATCAATGTTTGAAGAATATCTTTGTCACACGAGACTTGCTTTTATCTTTAGGTTTTAAAATCAACGAGCAAAAGAGCATGCTTATCCCAACGAAGTTTTGTCGATATCTTGGTTTCGTATTTGAGAATCCTTCTTGATTTCGATACCATCGAACAGACAAAATAAACTTCTCCAGACGACGCTCACTATTTTAGATATAAAATCCTGCAAAATTCGATTTTTTGCCAGTTACCATCGGCTCTCTAACAATTTTGCCTAGCACTACAGTATGTGGTATGTTACATACTGTACCAAGATCCTGGAGAAAGAAAAATTTCTAGCTTTCGTAGCTGCGGATGAGAATTTTGATTCTCAGATATCAGGCATTTTCAATCTCAAAATTGTTACGGACGCATCTTTAACAGGCTGGGGTGCCGTTTGCGGTGATGCGCGGACTCACGATTTTTGATCCGCTGAAGAAAAATTAAACCACATCAACTACCTAGAACTTTTAGCTATTTTTCACGCTTTAACATTCTTTGCGTCTCACCTAAGGAGTTGTGAAATCTTAGTAAGAGTCGATAACTCTACTGCCCTTTCTTACATCAATCGCATGGGCTCGATCAAGTTTCCACATTTCTCTAATTTTGCTAAAAGCATCTGGTCTTGGTGTGCAGATCGAGATTTATTCTTATATACCGCATATATCCCTTCAGCTCAAAACTTTGAGGTAGACATCAAATCTCGAATTGTCTCAGTAGATACCAAATGGTCTTTAGAACAGGGTTACTTTAACAGGATCAGTTCTCTTTTCGGTCAGTTTGACATTAATTTTTTTGCCACAACTATCAAAGCGAAGTGCTCTCGTTTTATTTCTTGGCTCCCAGATCCTCTTGCGGAAGCAGTTGATACGTTTTCTTTGAACTAGAGTGGTTTTTATTTTTATGCTTTCCCTCCATTCAATTTGATCTTAAGAGTTTTACGTAAGATCATCACTGACAAAGCAGAAGGGATAATGATGGCTTCTTAGTGGTCGGCCCAGCCTTGGTTCCCTCTATTTAACCGCTTGTTTCTAATCCTCTGATTCGTTTTGTTCCAGATGCTTTCAAACGTATAAATTGTTCTTAATATTGGAATAAAAGGTTTTATTTTATCAACTTTTATTAAACAAATCTGAGCTTTGAATATCTACAATACATCCATCCGGACGAGATGTTGCATAATTGAGAAATTGAACGAACTTACCGTGAAGTTCAATTGCAAATATGCTGTCTCGTTCGGATGGACAACCCCTCCCACCCGCTTCCTAGGAACAGATTTGTTAGCTTTAAATTAATAAAGAACTCTGGATACGTAAGCGCGAGCGCGGCATACGCGGCGTGTATGCCATCTTCAGATTTTTTATAATTTTATATTATCTTTAAATATACCTGTTGACGATAGTGCAGCGGAAGACTACTACAATACATTCATCCGAACGAGACAGCATAATTGCAATCGAACGTCACGGTAAGTTTAATTTCTCAATTATATAGTATAAAGAACACGAAGGGGCTTCGCCCTTCCCCTGAAGTTTTCCTAACTCTAATTCAATCAATTTTATGTCGCTATTTGATTAATGCGGAAACATTAAAAACAAACAGCGTGGATCTTGTTTGGCGTGGAAAGTTGCAAACCCATGCAGTACTGTACAAGCGTTGACCTTACATAAAGCACTAATATCATGTATCGTATTTATGAAACTTTAGTCAAATAGGATAGACTTTTCTTCACAGGTTTATGTTTATGTTCGCAGGTTTATGTTGTCAAGATCATGCGCCCCAGTAATGTATAAAAAGTTTTAGCCGTCGTTCATTGTTCTGCGAACATAAGCATAAATCTGTGAAGCAAGGTCTACTTTATTTGACTAAAGTTTCATAAATACATGATCTCAGTGCTTTACGTAAAGTAAACGACGTCCATAGTTGTACAGTACCACATAAGTTTGCAACTTTTCACACCAAACAAGATCCACTGTTCGTTTCCAATGTTTTCACATTAACCAAATAGCGACATAAAATTGGTTGAGTTAGAGTTAGGAAAAATTACGGAGAGGAGGTGCAAGGAAAGGGGCGGAGCCCCTCTCCTGCCCACGCGTTCTCTATACCATATAACTTCACGACTTTTCACAAATTTCATTCCATATTAATCAGAAAACAATGGTACATTTTAAAATCTTTTGTGTTTATAATTTTTTTAGGGACTTCCTCCGACTAAAAATTGGTATTTATATTATTTTTTAACCATAAGAAGCCACTACAACAAATTTCAGCCCATTTGGAAGTGGAGCCGTAGTTCGGAAGAATTACCTTTGTTTTAATTGCTAATATTGTTAAACAAAGTATTACTAGGATTCAAAATATATTTTTAATAAATTTGACGCTTATGTAAAAACTTAATTTGTTTTGCACTTTTTTTTTACAAAAAATTCTTAGAAATAAACTTGAAAATGACTTTCAGTAAATGACTTCTTTCTTAACTCAAATAATTTACAATATTTTTCTGTATGCATTAGAAAAAATAAATTATTTTGGCATTATTCAAATATTAAAATTAGAAAAATCTAACGTAGTTGCAAGTAATAATAATATAAATCAATCATCCTTAATTTAGCACAAAATCAAATTAATTGTTGCAAACAGTTCATGCGTGATTAAGTATATTTTTAAATAAAATATACGTTATGTTCTAACTGAAACTATTTTTTCCACAACAATATCAATTTACGATATTGTTTACATTAAATCAAAAATTAAAAAAAGTGGCACGTGCATTCTTTACACAAAATAAGTCTATAGCTCATTTTCATAACAATATAATTTGTATTATAATAATATACATAAAAATCAATTTTACATAGAAAATTTTATTGTAAACAATTATATTGTCGTGAATTGTCAATAATGGAGAATTTTAATTGTAATTATAATTTTAAAATTTTGAATTACAAACTTTTCAAAATTAATTTTGTAGAAACGCCAAAAAGATTTTTGCTGTTGGAGAAAGGCATTCGTCTTCGTAGTACATATAATTTTGATTCAACATTCGTAATTTTAACATCTATGATTTGCGCCAAATACGAAAACATCGAGCGAGTCACAATATCTAATGCTATTTATTCCGCACCGAAATAAATCGACGAGGTAAATACCGACAAAAATAGTAATAGGAATCGCCGTTTGTAGACGAGTCGCACGAATTTCACTGATCATATGATTCATTTGCGTGTGATTTGTTTACTATGAAAATTCCACCAGCGGTGGATGTTCGTCACGTTATTATCTAAGACACCGAATCTGCCACGCGCTGTCATTATTGTCAGTTCATGAGAGGCGTGTCTCGACATCTCTTGTTGCCCGTGTCATTTATCATGAAAGCTATCCCGACTAAATCTTGGCACGCTCGTCGTAGTAAAGAGTAAAAGAGTTTCATTCATGAAGATCCACTCGAGCGTTTCCAGAGACTGCGATTAGTTGTAGCATTCACCACTCGCAAAAGAATGGATCGTAAGAAGATTAAAAATATCTCAAGTACTATATAAAGGTGAGTTACTAAGAGATACAGAAAAAAAATAACATTCTTCTTTTAAAAATATTTTTATTTTTGCGATGTTAAATATTAAATAAAGCTAAACAGATAGAATTTGCTTGTACGAAGAAATTTGGTAGTTTTATCAAGAAAAATATATTCTCATTATTCTCAATACTAACTTTCATGAGTCGAGAATAAAAAGAATTGGATAGAAAATAATATCTTTAAATCAAGAATAAAAATTTATTATTATTATTGTTATCCAATTGTGTATAATAATATCATATTGTGTTTTCTAATGATTATATGAAATATTTAAATTTTGTAAAAAAAATTATCTAAAAAGAATTCCCGATTTTTCCAGGAATTTTATTCCACAGATAAGATTAGAGAATTTTTAATGCAGCTTTAAAATATGTTTATTTTATTATACCTTTTAATGTGTTCTTTAATTAACAAAACAAAAACTTGAATTTTGAATGTATATATAAAAAAATACCAAGATAAAATTAACTAAATGACATATAACGATTTATCCGCAATCTAGCTCATTAAAAATACAAGATATGAAACATGAAATTAAATACACAATGCTAATTTAGAACAATGTATTGTTTTTTGTTCACTGTCACTAATTTTATAAAACTCGCGAATCATGAAAATATACGTGAGTATGTTACATAGGTGCATGTTATAATACTAATAGATTGTCGATTTTTTGTATTATTAAAAATTAGAAAAATCGATAAAAAAAGAAATAAGTTTGGCAAAAAATAAAATTTAAACTAAAAATTTCAAAAACTTCCCTGAGTTCCAACGAAATTCTGTAAAAATTCATAATTTTCAAGAATAAAAAAGAAATTTCTTAAAAGGAATTCTAGTCTTTAGAAACGATTGAATAGTTCAGACAGTTAAAATCTCAAGATCGAACGTCAAGTTCGAACTAATTTCTTTTTTACATATTAAAAGGTTTGTTCGCATTGCATTTTGCACTCCGCATCTTCGGGTTTTCTCTTCTCGAGTTTGAACATGTAATTATATGTATTTATCTCGTTTTAATTATAAAAATATTTAGAGATTTCAAGCAATGAGAAAAAAAGACTCGTAAAAAACTGCTTTTTTGTTTCTAATCTTTTTTACTGTCTTCTTTAATGTCTGAATTATATGAACTCGGACACAACAAACTGGCAACAGATAACCGATCACTACTTAAGGGAGTTCCGCTGCTAAATCAAAATGAACAGATTTTCATGAAACTTTGTAGAGAAGTTCAAATTAGTGATATAAATTGACTGTCAAAATTTCAGAAAGCTGAACTAGCTATATAGTTATATAAATATTAAATATTTTATTAATATTGGCTCTTATGAGAATCAATGAATTTTCAGGATTTTTCAGTTTTTATTGTCGTATTAAACATAGAAGTAATGAACAGATGTTAGTGAAACTTTACAACAATACATCTTAGCTGTCCAGAAAAGTACTGTTAAATTTTTGAAACGATGCACTTGCTCGTTTAAATGAAATAATTGATAAGATAAAAGAAGTTTACAATAATCGAAGTAATACAGCACGTAAGTGTGGTAAACGTGTGCTAGTGATATAACATGAATTTCAAATTGTTGTATTCAGTTATCTAAGGGTGGTATAATAGTGAAAAATGTTTATTCTCAATTTTTAAAAAAATTATTTCAGAAATAAATGTGGTACTTTATAGCCAATTTTTTTCTTATATTTAAAATTATTAATTTTAGACCATATACAGCAAAAAAAGAAGGCAACAAAATGGTCATTTAAATATTTTTCTTTACTTGAACCCGTGCCTCTTGTTGTGCCGGACCTGAGCAGAGAAACTCCCTTAAGTTCGAACTGTCCGCACTTTAGTCGAAATATTTGAACTAGATGAGCTTCTTTTTTATTTTGAATTATTCAAACAGATCGAATATACGATATATTAAATTTTTTGTGTGAGCTCTAATTATACTATATTAAAGTATATTTTGTTCAAATTTAAAGATGATTAAATTCTTTAAAAACATTAAATTATACATAAACAAGATTATCATTATTTTTTGAAATTACATTCTTGTATATAAACAATGATTACACAGCTACACAAAAAAAAGTGATCTGGCCTGTATACCAGACTCATGTATTCCTATGGATTTTGGCCTGCTGAATCCAAATCTGATGTCAGAATTGGTAGATTGGTTCGCTATTTCAAGAAAAACATCAGCAAAAGTGTTCGTTTTGTGGATTTTTGAACTTTTTTTGAGGTTTCCTCGAAACAGCGAACCAATCTACCAATTCTGACATCAGATTTGGATTCAGCAGGCCAAAATCCATAGGAATACGTGGATCTAGTATACAGACTAGACCACTTTTTTGTGTGGCTGTGTTATTAAATAGAATATATTAATTTTAATTTGACGCAAATATTTTTCTGTGCATTTTGTATTACACAAAAAATATGAAAATTGATTGTCTTGAAAAATAAATAAATTAGGCTACGTCTGTACTTTTAGAGAAGACACCATCATCTTTACATTATTGTATGAGAAAATCGAAGATATAGATAAAATACCGAACACGTATGTAAATCGCTGTATCTTCTACCTGTTTGCTTCTGTTCCATAATGATTGAATGGCTTGTTGGCACGTTGAGGAAAGAGACCCATAGGTTCTGCCAGATCCGTGCGGTAATGCAGGTAAAGAGGGATAGGATGCATTTCGTCGGTTGCTACTCAACAGACTCGTTCTCTCGTTCGTATGCTCCATGGAACGGAGATCAGTGTCTAATTCGCTCTGATTAATTATATCGCGTATAATTAGGAACAATGAAGAATATTCCTGAGCATTACAGCGCTAAGTGTTACGAACACTTGTTTTTTTTTTTTAACGAAATGCACCCCGTTTATGCGCGACAGATGCACTCAACATCATTTTAGCTTCCTTCACTAATTTAAATCGTTACTTTTGATTTACCCACAATACACGGTTGTGTGTTCCAATCGATTGCAAATTCTGCTAAAGAGCCGAAGAGAACGGATCCAATGTTTCTCGTTACAAGTGCAAGTGATGTACGAATACGAATGCTTCGATCCCGGTTCTGAACTGATGTTGTTGAATGTAAAATGATCAACTGTGTCCACGAGGTACCGTTTTGTCATACGAGTTGGCCTGTTCCGACTTGTTTATGCGGTCTCCTTTTCACCTAGCGAATAGAATCGGCTTGTATTAGGTAGGTACGCGCCAAGTGTCCAATGCGTATCGTCCGCGTTGGTTTCGGTAAATTTCCACAGGAAATGTATGCGCACATCCAGACACACGTTACACAGCAATCTGATTTATCGAGAGCAACATGGGTGTGTCATCAGACGCATTTTTTGTCGCGATGAAACGGAAACTGTTTAAACGGCAACGTAATGGAACACACAAATCGAAACGTCACGACGCGAGATAATCCCTCCGAGACGTTGCATTATCTTATAAGGACTAACTGTTATCTATACGCGCGAGTCCGTTCGGTTGTACAAGAAATATATCGGAAAATAACTGAAATCAGATAGACAGACGAAAGTATACGACATGAATCACTTCGCTCTGGAGGACCACACATTTCTGCCGGACTCGTCATCACGCGTCGCGAACACATTTCTGCATGCTGCAGGTCTGATGCAGATATATAACTTTCAGCAGAGACTTGTCGAACTCGTGAATCTTCAAAAAGCCTCGAGAGGCGTTTGTTTTGCTTCGCAAATAACACAACCAGTCTTTATATCGTTCGCTGGCGCATCCCATCTGCGGGGAGTGCTTCTCGCGAGGGTCACGGGAGATAAACTGTGGAAGAGCTTTCTCGTCACCCTCTCACGCGTGGCGGAAAACTGTGATTTTTCGATGGATTATCGTCCCCGCCATCAGTCAACGCGGGCGAATAAAATTGTTACTCGGCACGATACGGAACGTTCGCAGAACGCTCGAATAATACAAATCGGAGCGATTGGAGGAATTAAATAGCGAGAAATATCCTCGGTTGATGACTGCGAAGTTTTACGACCTCGCGTACAACGCAATTAAAATAAAAGGGTGACACACACCGCAAGCGCTGAACCACTGCCGAGACAGAGATACGAGATCCAAGGTAGACGCATGCATGACCGATTATCAATACGTCCAAGACGCGATAATGGCCGCGGCCATTTCTCAAAAGATAGCCTATCTTGAGATAGAAAACGGCTGTAGCAAGCCAATTAAAATGCAAAGCGGTATCGATAATCTTACCCTGATGATAGAGTTTGGTAATAATAATCGAGCTTACACAGAGAAAATTTTGTATCAAAAATTACTATGCAGTTACGGACTGTAAGAAAGATGTTAGAGAATTGTACCATAAGCAGTGTAAATATTATGGCAAAATGATAAACAATAGAAACTTTTATTATTCCTTTCTTTTTCAGTCTACGCTTACTGTTTATAATAATTTTTAATATAAAATTCTTCCCGTTACTAAAGATTCGGTAAAATAGTTTCACTTAAATATTTAATACCTAAATATTTAATAATATTTAGTAATCTCGTTTAATAACTGTTTAATAATCGATTGGTTACTATTAATATAATATAATTATTAAATATTGCCAAACATTTGATTATATTAATCAAAAAGTTATGCTCAATTATTATTAAATAAAGCTTAATTATTAATTATTATTAAAAACTCTTTTTTAGTATAAAACTAGAGCCTAAATTTAAATATATATATATATATATATATATATATATATATATATATCGAGAAATATAAATATATAATTGTATAACTATACAAAATCTTAAAAAGTAAGAAAACGCAGTTTTCATACATTAAAATATTGTAATAAAATAGAATATATTTAATAACATTTAATAAATTAAATATAACTTTTAAATCTCCTCTAATTTCTCTACATATTGCCAATAGATAGATAACTTTGAATTACCGTGATCTGCTAAGATGACAAGACAAAGATTGGACATACGTCTTGTAAAAGCTCCTGCCTTTTGTAATAACTATCAAACCAGTGAGTATTGTAGCCAAAAATATTCCTGGCAACGTATCAGTGACGAAAGACGAGTGCTTCGTGATTCATGGCGCCACTAATGAAATTTTGTAATTGATTTCGCGCGTTGCTCGCGATCCAAATGACAGGTTTTACTAGCCTGTGAACTGAAATTTTCTAATCAATTGACTGTGAGGCATTCTTCTTATCGAGCATCTCGTGACGTCAAAGACTGTCAATCAGCGTTGTACTAAGTTGTAAAACGGCCTTAGGCGTAATTCGTATCGCCGAACTGTCTATGTACGTTTTTGGAAAAATGAATAAATAAATAATTACTATACTATGTCTAACGTACAAATATTTAGTGCATTTAGCGTTTTTCTAATCAGTATAATGTTTTAACATTTCAAATCGATGAACATTTATTATTCTCAGCCTATTAAATAGAAACAAATAAACATCATCTTTTGTCATCTAAATTCTTCTTTAATGAGATAAGTAAATGTTATAATAGTTAAAATAAGAAAGAAAAAAAGATTGGCGTTAAATACTAAAAAATAGTAATTTACAAATTGTATGTTTTACATAGGTATTATATTTTTTTGATTTCAAAAGAAAAGAAAATTTAATTTAAAAACTACACAAATTTAAAAAATATTAAATAAACAATTTCAAAAAATAATTTTATCCTTTTAAAATTACAGAAAATCACTAAAAAGTTACAGTACGAAATCGTTCAAGCTTTATTTCTTCACATTTTCAAGGTATACATTCTTTTTAATATTTCTCCAAAATCTATGCTCCATTTTTATATTAAACAAAAAAGTTTAATAATAATCAAATTTAAAAATAATTTTAGTTAAATAACTTTAATTAATAATAATAACTATACATAAGTGCATATATATATATATATATATATATGCAGTAATATTTAGTAATTACATAATAATAGTAATCAATTACTAAACGGTTACTAAATATGATTAAATATTTGGTTATATTAACCAAATACTTAATAAAAATTATTTTATTAAAGCTTATTTTACTAGTAATTATCACTTAGGTTTGATTATTATTACCAAACTTTTTTCGGTATATCAAATCTAAAAATACGATATTTTTTATGCAAAACTTTTGTTAAATATAACTTTGTCAAATAATGTGTTTTTGATTTAAGGGGTTACACCAACCTAGCGGGGAAAAAAATCAATTTTTCTTAAATTACATTTTCTTAAAGCTTCAAGTTTCGAGAATATATCCTGAAAGTTTTATGTTGATATCTGCAAAAATGCTGGAATTACAGAGAGTTGAGTAAAATGGGATCGAGCGTTCGAGTGCTCGAATTGGAGCAATATCAACATAAATCGCCACTGGACGATGATGTGATTAAAGCCATTCGTCCAATATTTGAACAACTTTCTAGTGATAATTTATTGAAGAGATGCGTTGGTGGACGTTTACGCAAAACGTTAACGAAAGTTTGAACAATCTGATTTGGCGCAAAGCGCCAAAAGTGCAGCACAACGGTGCACACGTTGTGCAAATTGCTGCCAATATTGCTGCATGCACATTTAATAAAGGTGCTGCTGCATATTTATTAATGATAATAAAAGAATTGTGCTGCATATTGCGAAAATCAAGACCGAGCGCGCATCGATGTGGCCGAAGTTCGAGCGCAGAAGGCGACGCGCGAAAGGAGGATTGCTCGCCGTCAACAGAGGTCTTCACAGAGCGCTGCTGCTATTGATGTGGAAGGAATCTCATATGGCCCCGGAATTGTCGACTAGAGGTAAAGTGCAAAATTTGGCTGTTAACAGTAGAACTAAACTTGAAACTTTAAACGCGTTTTTCTCGAAACATGGTTTTCAAAGACGGTGACCACGAGATCTCAAAAACTAATCGATGGATCGTTTTCAAATTTTTACACAATACTCTCAGAAACATTCTTTTGTCGGTGACAATCTATTTTTTTTTAATCGATTTTCATTAAAAATTAAAAAAAATGAAAAGGACGAAAATTTTTCGTTATTTTTAAATTTTAACTTTAACTCATTGCCATTTTGTAACAAACGATAAAATCGACAATCGGCGATCGTCACCGACAAACCACTACTGTTAGCTTAAAAACACCATTTTGTTTTTTTGTTTCAGATGGATCGTTTAGACGGGACAGTGGTCACCGCAAAATGTGTTTTTCCAAACCTCGATGTATGTCGGCGGCCATATTTCTGCTGCTTTCCGTCGCCATTGTTTAATAAAAAAATTTTTTTATATTGTCGATACATAAGTCAATAATCACAAAATTTCATTTAATTCCCACTACCCGTTTAGCAGGAATAAAATATCAAAGTTAGGCCTGTTTTTCGACCGTCTAGGTTGGTGTAAGCCCTTAAAAATATGGATATTTATTAAACAAAAGATGTAAAATTACATTAAAAGTGTTGTTAAAGTTTAAGTAGATTTTTTCAAAACATTTTTTAAGCGGTAACTCCAATAACTTAAACATAGCTGTTATTAAAAATATTGTTTTCGAATTTTATATTAATTGAACAATTAATTTAAAATTTAAACATTTTTAATAACATTTTGGATCAAGGAAGCTTTTTCCGATTTTTGTTTTTCTTTTGTAAAAGTTATAATAAAAAGAAAAATAATTTCAAAAACCGCAATTTTCGAAATTCAAACGTGTGCAATTTCGTAAAAAATAAAATTTTGAAAAAAATTCTCTCTGCACGATCCGAAAATGGCAAATATAAAAAATTACTAATTTTTTAATTTTAGATAATTTATCGAAGTTAGGGCTACATTTCAAAACGTCCTTTCCGAGGAAAATTTTTCTCGAAATATATAGTACACGTAACGTATTCTATATTACATCGAGTAAAATTTTCCTCGGAAAGGACGTTTTGGAATGTAGCCTAAATTGTGCAAATGCGTACATTTATTTAGAATGTTATTATTTATGTTTATACTTATTCTATATAATTTTGCACCTTATTTTTAAAAATAAAAAAATAAATTTTTAAAGTAGAAATACACATTACTTATCTATCTCTTTAAATAAAACATTTTACATAGTCTTAACAAATATCTTATTTTTCGATTCGTTAAGTAAAAAGAGATTTCGTATAATTCTGAAGATATTATGTATCTTTTTCTTTTACATAACTGCTAAAATTGTAATTACAATTACAATTAAAAGAAAAATGAATCGTTATTTGTTAATGCGTCGCGGCGTCGTGTGTCTCGCCGTATTTATAAAAATAATAATTAAGTAAAATTACATTGGCGCGACACTGCAAACAGAATATTTTTAGACGCAGTTTGCGACGAGTCACCTCAATCATATTAGTAACGATTAGTTAAAAAATATTCTCAATTAGAGAGTAAAGACGTTTATACATTTTTTGTTTATCATCTAAACCAGATGTCCTGAGTCAAGAATCAATGTCTATCTAGACATTCTAGACAATAATAATTAAAAATTTGGCAAGGTTTTAACATCATAAAAATGAGCGGAGACCATTAATCAGTGTCTCACCCAAGACTCCCAGTGCATTGGCACAATCTCGAGGTAACCGAAAATAAACCTGCGGCTGCCTAATAACCGCGAAAAGAAGAGCGATGCACTATGCGATGGCGAACGCTTAGAATAGTACAATAACGTAACATTATTTTGGTTAATTATATTTTGGTTTAAATTGGATTATTTAATGTTCAACAATGTACTTTTAGATATAAACAATGTAATAACTATTCTTTGTAGGGCAAAGGTAATATGGAATGCTCATTTTTTAATTAATATTTGATGTGTAAATGTATTAAAACCTTTAATTTATACAGAACTCTTAAGAAACACATGTTAGTTATTTAATTAACATTCAATTAATAAAAATTTCTAAGATTTAAATATTTCCAAAATTTTCTCAATAAAAAAAATATAAAAATATAAAACTTAAAAAATAAAATACGATAAAATACAAGTCAAGTTTCAGAAACAATAATAAATAACACAAGAAATAAAATGTAAACTTGTTTATTTATATAAACTTATTTTATTTTTTACGAAATTGCACACGTTTATTTATATAAAATAATATATAAATTAAAATGTTAACCATAATTCAGTTAAACATAATTCATATCTTTACCATATATGGCATATAAAAAATAAAATAATATTAATAAAAAAAAAATAATAAATCTTATATCATAAATTATTATGTAAAATAAACATTATTTCTCTAAAGTATTAGTATTTACAACAAAAACAAAGAAGTTCATTTTACTGTACTTGAGTAATTTAAAATGACAATTTATATAACGTAAAAACTATTGCATATGTTAGCAATATGAAAACAATATGAGATAAAATATAAAATACAGAAAATTTATCTAAGATATAATTATATTTTTTATTAAAAATAAAATGTTATATAAACGTTATAACATATTTCATTCTCTATCCTTAAAGTATATCTGCAGCTATTCAGCTGCACATCTGGATATGACAAGCAAAATATTTCCGTATCAATAAAAAAATTAAGAATTACAATGGTATAACATTATCATATACCACATTAAAAGCGTTTAAATATACACATTAAAGAATTTATTTGAACTTGTAAACATACGATTACAAGAATGCTGTGATATCTTAGAAGTAATAAAAATAAATAATTTGTACAGAAGAAAAGTTGTTGCTCAAAATTCGCTTTATTGTAGCATATTTTGCAACTGTTATAACTTTCAATTAAAAAATAAACATCTATTTCGTATTACTTGCACTACTGTATTTTTTAAATATTTTCAGCATTAATTGTGAATAGAAACAATTAAATTTTGTTTGTTTTTCTAATGAAATTTAATTGTGTGTAATGCTAAAGTATAAAAAAATACAGCACCATAAATATACACAGAAAGAGTAATTATTTCCATTTCTTATATCTAAAAGTACACTGTTAAATATTAAAAGATCAAAATTTTTAATCAATTTCTTGAGGTAAATAACACATTTTGTTATTTTTAATTTATTCCGTGTATGCTAAAATTTACTTTAACACAAAATGTGATTAAATAAATAATTGCATCTAATCAACCTATTCCTATGAAGTGGTTTGAATTAATAAACAACGTTGTTTCAAAGTAAGCAATATTCATATTAAAATATACGTAGTAAACTAAACTAAACTAAATTTGAGATCAATTAAAACTTTTTTAATTAAATTGTTAAACTTCATTGTTTTAGTTTGCTAAAGTTAAAATAAACCTAAAAATTCATATATATATATATATATATATATATATATATATATATATATAGCTGAATTTTAAAAGTTGTTGTTTCTGTGTAGAGATCTTTGTAGACCTCACATCCATTATCGTGTAATATCAACAGATTAAACTTTACACTGAGAAACCTAATCCTGGTCACGTGCAAATTTGTGGACATTCGCGGTAAGTCTTTGTCACGTCGCTCTCTGATTTACGGTGAAAGCATAGAGTGTAACACGTAGCGGTCGTTAGTCTCGACAAAGAGAGAAACGTTGAGTTGGATGAGAGTCGCGTGTTTCGCGCCGCTGAAAGCGCATTGCCAAAACGAAAGAATCCTACGTGACTCCGCACGATAACATGAATGATGTAGCTTTGACTCATTCAGCGATAGAAAATAGAAAACAGGTCACTCGAAAAATTCGCAATGGTGTTTGCATGTCGCATATTTCGCCGGCGAAAGACAGTGCATTCGTCGCAGTGCAAACACCGCGCAATTTACCTCGTCACATAACAGCAGTAATTCTAGCGAACGTGCGAGAACATGCAATAATTAGATTCTTCGAAGTAGAAAAGTCGCCCATTTGTTTTCCCACCCTTCTTGCGTGCACTTAAGAACTTGTTACGTCAGTCTTATTATCAAGACTGGCATGTGCAAAACACCTGCTATATCTACGCGGTAAAATTACGGTGAATCAAGAATCATGTAAAAAAAATATATTTTTTTTATTTATTAAACAAAAATTAATAATAATTATAAATAAGACAAAAGATTTGAATATATTGTCGATCTGTTTAAATAGTTTAAAGTAAAAAAAAGAGCATTCAGTTCAAATATTTTAGATAGTTTCAACTAAAAATTGGAAACAAATGTATAAAAATAAAAAAGCAGTTTTCATGAATACTTCCTTTTTTATATTACTAGACACCACAGACGCACGCTTCACGCGCGCTATTTAACTTTTTATTTTTTACTTTTTAAAAATAAATAAAAATAATTGTATATATAACCATCTATACAAATTATTATTTGCTAATTGCGCGATGGCAGTTAACATTATCACAATTTGACAGTTGTCAAAATTCAATCGCAATAATAGTTGTTCTCGCAACACGAAGTAAGCGCTACGAGAAAATCAATCAGCGCGCATCGTGGAAAACTGTTAACAATAAAATCGGTAACATTTCCGTTTTAAGAGTATGTTGATATTTCAAAAAATTTCAAGCTTTAAACTATAATAATTTGGAATCTGAAGTGAGTTTAATCATTTTAGACATATCTTCAATTTGAAAAATTTCAAACTACTTGACGTTTGATCTTGAAATTCAAACTGTCCAAACTATTCCATCGCCAGCAGACCTTTTTTGTAACTCTTAACAACGGTTTCGTTATCGTTGCGTATAATATATAGTAAAAAAGCTGCGCAACAACACTATAACAGTCGTTAGGAATTATAGAAGTTAAGTCTGCTGACGTTTCCAGGCTAATTATAAGCTTTAAATCAAGTATGTTAATAAGAAATATCTGATTAAAAGATTGTTGATAAGAAAATATATTCTAGTTGTAGAGATCTTTGATAACAATCGATCTTCGATCTCGATGAAACGTATGCTCCCTTCGTGTTTATTGCTAACCTTTGGTTGGCAGCAAAGTAAATAGGTAAAAAGAATTTATTGAGACACAATTTATTGTAATATTCCATGTATCTTCATGTTCCTTACATTGAAAAAAGAGTTTAGTAATAATAATCAAGCTTTGATGAAATAATTTCAATTAAATATTTGATTAATTAAACGTTTAGTAATATTTTAATAATTATAATAGTAACAGTAACCAAACATAACAATAGTAAATAAACGGTTATTTAAATATTACTAAATAATTGATTATATTAATTTAATTAAAATTATTTCATTAAAGCTTAATCAACTATCACCTTCATTGTCATTACTAAGCTTTTTTCCAGTGTATTAGACATCTAATATGCTCTAGAAATAAATACAGAATTACATCACTAAATTTTTTAAACGACAGAAGCGATTCTCGTTACAAAAACTGCCTCTAAATTATTTACAGATATAATTGTGTATTATTCCGTTTCAAGCAAAGTTACCTCATGGAACCGATGTTCCAGTCGATGTACGATGTTTTGAGGTCGTCCTTTCAATAGAGAAAATTGATTTCTGCGAGATTCTCCTGTCCCAGTAACGTGTTTGTAAATCCTGTCACTGAGCACAGCTCTGCTCTTCGTTCGCAAATGCGACATTTCGCGGATGGTCGTTTCTCGACAAACAATTCGGATAATCACTCAACATAAAAGAGTCATTCACCATTCGCGATTCAGCACTCTCTTTACTCGCGCTGCGAACAAGCCTCGACTTCGAGATTTTCGGTGGAGTAATCATTCTCATTACGTGCAACGTGGCACCGTTTCGCGTTCGTCACACCGCAAATAATAGTGTTGCACCAGACGCGTTCACCTCGGTTAACTCTCATAATTGCTTGATTAATCTCACGTTCGACGAGGCAAAATTTAGCGCGAAAACAGGCGCGACGCGACGCGTTACGATGACCGTGCCAAGTCGGCTCTCAAAAATCGGTGTTCGCTCGCGGCAGCAAGTATGCAGGACTAATCGTTTGCTGTATTCGTTTCCTTGGTTCTCTTCTCGGTAGTCTGGAGGCCGCGGTGGATACGTAGTACGTGATAATAGCATTCGGATACACTATGTCATCATGATTACATTGCTTTTACGTAAAGTTGCACGTGAATACCAATCGCGTAAAGCCGTAACTGGTACAAACTCAAAGGAATGCATCATCCTCGGAGCTTGCGATAACGACACTGATATGACGATGATCGTAGTCGTGATATTAACATACCGTGAATTATCTTGTATATCCCTCTTCATTAATTTTTAATCAGCGAGTTAACTCTGGAGCGCTACTTATATTTTTCTTACTTTAATTTTTTAATCTAAAAAAAAATTCACCTACAATATTAAGAACTTTTTTATTACATTTTTAATAATTTTTGTAACTTTCTCTATTTTGTAGGCTACAAAGTGTGCTGCAAGAATGACTGAATTAATTGCACTATTTTAATGTAAACAAAATTTTAACGACAAAAATTATATAAATACTGAACTCTTGAATTAACATTTGGTGAAAATTTGCTCACAGTAGCACTCCAGTGTTAATGTTAAATCGAGAGATTCTCTCCTTATAAATCGTGTCCCTCTTTATTTTTAATAATTTTTGTTATGCATTATTGATGCGATAAAATAGTTAAAAGATTTCATTGATGGAGCAATAAGTCTAAAGATGAGTCTAGAATTGTTTATCTAAATAATCTTGAAGTGTTTGGCAAAAAAATGTATGTTATGCTAGAGATTAGACGAGTGTATCTCGCACTGTCACCAATTACATCGAGCCTTTCGAGAGAATCGGGCAAATTACACTCTCATGTTTGCGCGTGATCATCGATGGCATTCTTGCGAAGATAACGATTGTCACCACGGAATAGAGCAATAAAGAAGGGCGCTGTTTTCACAATTCATATGGGTCGCTAATTGTAAGATGTCGAATTCGGGGTACCGATTCAATATAACAATAATAACTTTTAATGATCACCTCGGCGATAATAAATATAAACCGAGAAAAAAAGTTATTTTGACTAAATTTTTCAAGTGAATTAATTTTCTTCAATTCAATTATTTATGCATTTAACTTGGCAATATTTAAAATATTCTAACTTTAATTCAAGTATGTATATTCAACTGAAATACATAAGTACTTGAACTGAAGAAATTCGATTATTAAAATTGAAAAATATAGTTAAATTTACTTTCTTTCTCAGTGTGTTCACATATGCGTAAAATATGCCGGAAAATTATCGGTCAGCAATTAATGCGCGCGATTTCGATAATTTGCGATTAAGCAGATGACTCTGAAGTAGAATTTTGCGGTCAGGGATAAAGAGTAATCGAGGTCGATCGGTACGCGAGAGGATCGATGAATCAGCTGATCCGTGGACTATAAAGTTCGCGCTTTCACTGTTGCACTACCGGGAGGAAAATGAAGGTAAATATGCGTGAGCATGTTTGCTAACGTTTTTGTACGCGCGCTTTATCTCATCTACGTTGGTTATTTATCGTCTCAACCGACATGTATCACTCCTTTTTCAAGTATCTGATAAGCAGTCACGTTTTTGCACTCGATAACGTGTGTGAAATATTTTTGGCCACTCAATAATCAGACCTACATTCATAATTCTCACTTTTTTCTGAATATAAAATCTGCTAAAAACGAATTCTTTAAAAGCGAGAATAAAATTTGCAGTTTTTCTCTTGCATAGTTTAGACAATAATAAGTTATTATATTAGTGATAATATTACATCATTTTTTACATGCTTATATTTCCTAAAATTATAATGTTTATATTTTGCTCTTTTATATTTTTCACATAATGCAGTTTAAAACGTAAAATCGCTGTGTAATGCAACCCACTTTCCCATGAGACTAAGGTTGCGTTCCAATATTCACTGCTAGTACTGAAAATCTATAGTTTACATCACATACACTATAGATTTTTAGTACTGGCAGTGAATATTAGAACGCAGTCTAAATTATAGGTCTGGTAAGCTCGTCTGGTAATCTTAACTTTCAATGTCGCGTTATTATATAATTTGGCTTGACGATGCATATTTCGAAAAACAACGAAAGAAAAACTCTTTCCCGCTATTAGCCAGATTAATAATTAAGATAAAGTGTACAAAAAAATAACATTAACCCTTCGATCATATATACATAGATCTGAGATATCCGGCACAAAGTAACATCTGCTTATAATTATAAAGCCGGTTAATCTGCCATGTCTGAATTCACAAGACCGTCAGTTCTGCTATTACTATGTCAATTTTGGATCCCAATTTCTCAGATGTTCTTTTCGGATGATATTTTGTGGAAACATTAAATATTATTAAATGTGTAACAATATTATAAAAACTATTATATGATTTAAAAATACTTTCTAGTTTGTATTTATATTTGCAAAACTTTATTTTTAGCTTTTGTTAAAAATTATAATCCTGCAGAAACAAAATTATGTACTAATTGTTCAATTGCCTATTAATATATACACAGAGCTTAGACCAAAAGCACGAAACATTAATATTTTTTTTCATTTATTTGGAATTATTTTATCTGTATTGTTTCCTATTGATTACCGATATTACATAAGTTTAAAAGATTCTTAAGACAAAAAATAATTTACATTTAAATTTCTGTTTAAATTTCTTCCAGTTATGAATATGTTTAAAAAATATAAATGTATGTGTGTGTGTGTGTGTATTTGTAGGAATAAAATATTCAGCTATGAGTATATAAAACGGCGCTGATTCGCTAAATTCTTCGCAAAAGCAGAAATAAAACGAGATAATGAAACGCCTTATTACGAAATAAAGTTCGTTAAATAGATGACGTCTTCTCAGAGCAATGTTGTTTTAATTTTATTTTAGGATACGAAACGTTAGGTTATTTCATCGAAAACATTGACATTCCCGCTGGTATTCCCGCGTGATGAGAATTATTTTCGCGCTATTCGTGCGACGTAGAGTGTTCTGCGAGAAATAAATCGGACAAATTCAGGCCACGCGTCGCAAATATATAGGGCAGGAAAACGATCGAAACAGTAAGAAGTCCGAAGCACAAAATATGTAGAAATTAAACCGCATATTGACTTGCAAATGAGTGTGATAGCGCTAAATGGCTATATCGTTTTCGTTAACAATCTATTTCATTGTTTATCTCTTTATTATTTATTTTATTTTCTTTATTATTATCTATTTCCTTTCGCAAATCAAAATTTTGTAAAATATGTTCTAGTTTTGAAATCTTCACTTAGAAATATTTCACGATTATCTAGTAATTGCAACAAATAAATCTCTGTATCATTAAAATTAAAAAATTACAATTTCGAGACTTATTTTTCCATCAGGGATTAAAAACACTAAAATTTCGCATAAAATTTCACCGTGAAGAAACATTAATAATTCGGAATTATAGTGTGATAAATTTGCGAAGACTATAATAAGATGTCTTCCAGTCCGTTATAATGACAAGTGTGGCAAAATCGGACGCAAATTTACCCGTTGTCTAGAAGTAGCAAAAACAATCGTGAGAACTCCTGCCATTAACTTACAAGTTTAAGGGGGCGCAGTAGAACGGTTATCGTAAACCACGGCAAAGTAGATCGAGGCCAAGGATCGAGGACTCGGGGCTTTTAATCATTTGCTAAACGAAGCAGTACGTTGTTAGTCACGATCGTCACGATTCCTGACGTCACGTAATTTGCAAAAACGTCACGAAATGTAGAACCGAGGGTATCATTAGCGAGAATCTTTTCTTAGATGATTATTCATACTTTTTGCCCGATCCGGAAATTTTCCTGACTCGAGGGATCTTGGTATCAATGACGCGCCGTAAGAATCTATCACCTTTCAAACTTATATACCTTTCAATCAATACATAATTTCATTAGTCACTATTAACAATCTTACACGTACAATATCCTACTTCGAAAGAAAGAATTCACATCGCTATCACAAAATACATCACTGCACAAACACACAATATTTATCTGATCTCTAATTTTTGTCTATTTGTCAAAGTTCCATTTATTCGAAGCTTTCATTTTTTTATTCACTGCGTTATCAATTTTTACTCTTTAAGTTCTCCGAGCAGTATCATTGTGCTGAGAAATATACAAATGATGAATGTATCTTGCACGCTGAATGGCGAAATCAGGACGGTTAGAACGAAGAAAACCGTGAATTGATGACGACAGTTTGACCGCACGGCTGGCTCGCTCAGCGCTCACGCGAAGCCGATGCCGAGCGGCGCAACATCCTTCGCGTACTGCCAGAGAGAACAATTGACCGAGGCAACAACACCTGATACCCGCGTGTGGGCGACCAGTCCACGTGGACGGCGGGGCCAGCTCGCCAGGTGATACGAAAAAAGAAGAGAGGGGAAACTATGCACGTCATCATCGTGGAAAGACGTGGGAGACCATTGAGAAAGACATTGCCCTTCTTCACTTCTATCGGTATTAAACATCCGGCTCAACCTTTAGAAGATATTTGTATCTTGACTCGGTGCTAATAAATATTTAATAATTATTATTTTATTATCTCCGTGTAGCACTCTGCTTGGAATATTTATATTCGTAGAGATTATTGAATAAACATTGAAATGAGATTGCGTTCAACATCAGCACAATAAGAGTCATATCTAACAATAATCATTACAGGTATTTCGTACAGGTATATGCTAACGATATTTACATGGAAAAATCATAGTAGACTTATTCTGTACCTTTTAAAATGGGAGGACAGATTTTTGCATAACGCATAAGAAATTTAACCGATCAGAGACCCTCATTTCTATCCTAAAATGGAAAATAAAAAATTCTGATTGACTCTCTTATGCAAAAAATTGTCTTTGTGCTCTTGCCCTTAATGACAGTTCGATGCGCGGATATTATATGTATATAACAAAAAAAGTTACATAGCGACAAACGATGTCAAACTGCCATCAAATGTTATCAAGAGTTAGAATATGTTTGGTTTGTATTTTATTACTAAATATGGTAATTTTTATTTTATATTTTATTAATAAATATTGAGATTTTTCGTGCGCAGTGTGTGTGTGTGTGTGTGTGTGTGTGTGTGTGTGTGTGTGTGTGTGTGTGTGTGTGTGTGTGTGTGTGATGGTAATTCAATAAAAAAACCCAAACTTTCTTTCAGTAAAGTTTACGCATAAACTTTACAATAAAACATTATACATCAATAATTATTCCATTTCTAACTATTTCAGTATCTCGTCCGTAGAATATTTTTAAAATATCGTCATTTGGCATCATTAATTGTTTTATTCCGAAGGTGTTTCATTCCAAGATTATACAAAGTTTTCGAAACATATTTTGTTCATTTTATTGTTCGTATATACGTATATATATACAGAATAACTAACAATTCGAAAGTTGTATAGGTTGACCAGAAGTATGAATAACTGATTGCTAAATGCATCAGCTGTGCCAGACTAAACAAATGTCGATGAACAATGTTGCAACTGTGTATTTATGGCGAGAATGGATAACGGTATAAAAGTTAGGGCGATGAAAACGTCTGCCAGCCGCGTTTACGAAACAAAAATTCATTGCCCGAATAAAGAAAGAAAGAAAAAAAGAAATAAAGAAAGAAAGAGAATACAAAGGCGAAGATTATTATATCAATACAGAATAGTATTGATATAATACCAATACAAACTTCTCGTAATTTCTGCGTATACAAAGAAAAGTTAAAAATAAAATAAAATAAACTATAAGTTAAAAATGATTAATTACTTTCGCGTTTTACAAAGTTTCTATGAAAAACGTGAACAATTTTTAAATAAAGAAAAGAACAGACATGTAAGCCCTTTTCGTTGCAGAGAAATTATTATATTATTATTAAGATAGATAAAGTATCATCATTAAGATAATCAAAGATATTATAGATCAAAACTTGTCACAAATTTATTTGTCACGTGTGGAACAGCATAATAATATCTGTTATACCTAAAGAAATATCACATATTGGGAGAAAATTAATTGACAACAATAGTATCAGCAATCCTGTACATGCGATATATGAAATATGTACAATCCATTATTGGAGTTAGCCGGATAATCGAGTTTATGCTCAATTTATCTACCTCTCTCTAACACACAGGGGTATGAGGAAGAATACGTTGTTTTTCTCGTTGAGAAAATTAATTTCACATTCTCTCCGAAATTATTAAGGGAATTTTCAACTCGCTCACAGTTCTTTCTCTTGAAATAGAGCATACGTACTGTCAGCCTGATGTATTTCACCACTTGTAACCGTTTGAAAAAAAAAATCGAAGCTATTTACCAAATCGGAATCTGCAGAGTTGAACCACGACCTAGGATCCCAAGACATATTCCATTTTGGAGACGTAATCTTAGATCTGAATATCGAGTCATCTTCGTGTGACATTCCTCTTCGCGGCAGACAGATTTGTATATTACCAATTCGATGATGATTTCGACGAGTAACTAGAGCCATCACCCGATGTATACATTTACATACGATCGGTCGCGGCAAGCTTTGCCCGTATTCGGCACGCGAGGTTCGCATGAACCAGTGGTTCTCAAATTATGCTCCAAACGCGAACGCAAACGATTGCGTACAATTATATCCCGCGATCTCAAGTGTTAGACGAGTGATGTCTCGTTCAGGAGAAGCGAAGTAATTTTTTAAGTATTTTTACAGTTTATTTTACGATAAAAAAGTTTAACATTCAAGTGAAGAATTTTTAACAATAGTAACAAGCGCAAAAAGTATATTTTCACGTTAGAAAAATGTCTTATAATAGTAGAAAAATATCTAAAAAAAATTCATTTCTACAATAATATATTTTATCTGTATATACAACAAATTTGTTATGATAAGCTTTTTAGCAATTCTTTTAATTAAACCATTCTGTTTTATTACGTTTGTGCGGTTTTGTTAGACATTAAATGCCAGACATTGGAAATCATTAACTCTCTGCCTATTTGCACATACTGATTTTGCAAATGACTTTTGATTTTCCTAGTGACCAGTTTCCTTAGTATCACTTTAGTTTTTTTTATAGTATGTTTGTGCAGGAAGAACTCTTAAGGAAAAACTCGATATTTCGCAAGCGGTATATATCAATCAATCAACGTGAAATATTCGCACATATCTGCTGGTATATAATCATTCTCATTGATTCGTTTCGTCGTTTGGAAAATACCAATCACGTTATGCAATTTCCTTAGAATTTATCTACATTCCATTTATGCAATCGATATATCGTATAATACGCGAGACCACGTAGACGAAGCGCGAGTTAAGTAAACACTAATTTTATGTAGATAGGTTGTTTTTTTAAACACAATTATTAAATCCAATCAAGTTTCTATTTAATAATACCATATAGTAAAGTATGTAAATATCAATTATCAACAAACATACACTCACAAAGAATCATTTGATTAACTATCTTGTCAAACTAGTTACGTGATATTTTAATTTATAATAAATATTTGTGATAATTATAAAGTCTACAAAATTAAAAGTCGTGATAATTTTTTCGTTTTAAATGTTTTAATATATTTTTACTTAATAAATATAAATTTGTCTAAATTTCGCTATTAGGCTATTACGTTACAATTTTGAAAAAAATGACATAAAAATCAGTTCTTTTTAAAATTATGACGCAATAGAAAAATAGTAAAATTTGGATAAAAATTCATGTTTAACAAGCAAAAGTATATTAAAAACAGTAAAAATTGTTATAAAAGTTTTTGACCCTCGATTTTGCAAGCCTGTATTATTATTTAGTGCATCAAACTTCACTTTCTTTTTTTCCTATGCAATTTCTCAGAACTTTTCGTATTAGAATAAAAATTTAAAACCGTAATAACAAAGTTGATAATTAATCCTCCACTGCTCTCATATGAGGTAAATATTTGATTTTTTTGTACAGACATACATGACATAAAAGTTGACTTTGAAACTTTCTGACTTTTTATTTACAACTTCTAAAGTACATTTATACGATTATTTTCTTTATTCTATTTCATATAACTTTTCTTAAAGATTTTGAAAATATTTGTCAAACAAGAACAATAAAGAGTCAAAACATGCAATTTAGATTGCTTGTGAACATAAATAAAGCTCTTAATTAATTTTAATTGGTAGATCTAAAAAAAGAATTCTTTATCGCGTTTAGAATTTTTATGCACATTTATAATTATAATTAACCGTTAAAATATTACTTCTTTTTGTATGCGTGTTACTGAATTAATGTGCTCATTAGTCGAGCGATAAAAAAGCAAGATGATGACTTACCAACTAAATGAAAAATCGCTGGCTTGAAAGATCCAATGTCGTCATGAATAATAAATTTTTTCTTATGAATCTGAAAAACCAGAAATAGATGAGCAAAATATTATAAGCTTACATAGTATCCTACTTCTATAATTTACAACACTAGATTAATATTAAAGTTTATAATTTAGAAATTTTATTGCGTTTCTCTGCTTAAAGTAACATTTCTTTGTGTTCTTTTCTTCTTCTATCCTTATCTTTTTCCCTGTTTATTAAAAAAAATTCGCACTGAGTTAATAAATCAATTACTGATTTATTTAAATTCTTAATTAATTAACTCTATAATGCTACTGTAAATAAATCACTTTAATTTAGTGTAATATCTATTAAAATTTTAAAAGCTTAAAATAAGACTCATACATTTAACATTTAATATAATTTTATTATATTTAATAAATTTTATCAATTATATTTAACATTAAAATAGTATTAGGTCAGTTTTTAATACCCAAAGCACACTAAGAGAAAAAAATGGTTATAATTTAAATATAATTTATAGTCATTCTTAATACTTACTATATATTTATAATTTTAACTGTTCAAATTATAGCAATAATTATTATTATTATTATTACATAAATATTAAGCAAATGTTTAAAATAGTTATATTCATTACAATTATGATTGCATTTATGATTACATATTTTATATAGGATTATATTTTATCTATATAAGTTTTTTTGTACAATCCATATCTCAATATCTTACTATATTAATATCAATATTATTATATTACTATATTATTATATTAATATCAAAATTCTATAATTTATAGTAAAATGTTTTCACAGTTGGTAGAACTATAAGCATATTATTATTACTAATATTGGAACCATTATAAAAGTTGCGTTAACCATTATTACTATTATTATTTTACCATGCAGTTATAGTCACAAATACCTTTTGTTTTAGTATAGTATTAATGTAGGAAAAATGAATAACCAAAGTTAAAAAAAATTCATATCAAACTGGTAGTAAAAAAATGATTAGTTTACTTAAATCCCTAATCTAATGTTAATCCTGGAATGCTACTGTGAATGAATTTTCATTCAACTACACATTCAAGTTTTATTAAAAGTTTTCATACCTTAAGATCTAATAAGACTTTTTTCATCAATAAGTTATTTTATATATCTTGTGATATGGCATGTACAAGGCGAAAAAAGTGAAGATTCTTAATCTCATTGATGGAGTTTCATCATCCAGAGTAGTGTTAACGTAAGAAAAATACAAATAGCATTCCAGAATTAAAAAAGAATTCACACAGTGAATTCACCCAGTTGACAAAATAATTATTAATTTACTCAAATCCTTCATTAATTGTTAATTAAGGCTGCGTTCCGAAATTTATTGCCAGTACTAAAAATATATAATACACGTAACATGAATTATAGACTTTCAGTACTGGCAGTGAATTTTGGAACGCCTAAATAACGTAACACATTAATGCAACCTCAATGCTCACTTCTCAACCAGAAATATGACAGTGTCATCGGACACCACCACCATTTCCTATCTCCGTAACGACGCAGTCACTTACGACCCGTTTCTTATCTAACAATGAGCCTGACACGAAGCCCGTACGCGGACAGGGGATGCGTTTGCGTAGGATGGCGCAAGTATACGAGCCCTTGAGTCATCGCGCGGCGCCTAGTCGGCAGGCACAAAGGAAGCAACGTCGCAGGATAACGGCTAACGTTCCCTAACCTCACCTGGGGGCGGAGGGATTTCCCCGGGGTGTGTGTACGCCAGCCGGCGTCGAGTCGCGTCGCGCGTTATTACATAATCCAGTCGCGATTCCCGCTCGCGATTACATGTTTTTTCTCACTGACGTCGCAAGGCCGCGGCAGCGGCGACGGCGATGGAGGAAGACGGCAACGACAACACGGCTCAATAATAACAAAGGAAAGTCCTACGCCATACGCACGGTATCATGCGCGAGAAGACTTCTCGCCGTACATACCTACATACACATCTTTCTCTCGGCGCGCCGCTAGCGCCGCTGTCGTCTACCAGACGGCGCAGCCGGTGCGCTCGCTTGTGATCAGCTGATCGTCCCGCGCGCACGTGCGCCATACCACTCAATATCACTTTCTTTGCATTTTAAACGTATATGTAATATAAATAATTTTGAAAGTATGTACATACATACATCGATTCAGCTTTTACTAACAGTGATTCCATACAAGTAAAAATAGCGTATTTGTGGAGTTTTTGTGTTCTTTTAATTAAGCCGCGCCTTCTACGGTTTTCTCTCCTATCTTTTCTTGCAAAGTGTACATGTATTCTCATTTCCTAAATATTGAAAATATATGTCTTTTTTTAATTGCACGTCTATAAATTTTTCTATCTTTTTCCTTTCTTCTTTTCGAAGTACTGGAATGTAATTTATTTTGCAGGAACAAAGGTAATTAAAAGAGAGATGTGTTTTACTGATTGATACTTAAACTTTCAGAAGTACATTCAGATTTCTGACGTTTTGCATCGACGAAGACAGCAAATAGATATTCTGCAGTTTTTATTGGCTTAATAAATATCTAGTACTGTTGTAACCATGTCGAAAACACTGGCATTACCACAAAAGAAGTATTATAGACAACGCGCACATTCAAATCCCATAGCCGATCACTGCATTGAATAGTAAATTTTTTTAAGTTTTTCCTCAAAAGTAGAAAATAATTGTTATTTGTTATCATTTGTTATCTCACATTGCAGTCCGATAAAACCTGAGCTAATGGATTGGAGCACCTTATATCCGCAGTATTTTCAGAGCAACACTGAGGAAACGTTGAAAGAAGTGCAGAAACATGTAGATTTTGCAGACATTGGTTGTGGCTATGGAGGGTTACTGGGTAAAAAAACTTTATTCTTTTTTTCTGTACATATCGCTGGAATATTGAAGCAATCAACAAATTAATCTTCAGTTACCTTGTCTTCAATGTTCCCTGATAATCTGATACTTGGGATGGAGATCAGAGTAAAAGTATCGGATTATGTTATGGATCGTATCGCCGCTCTACGATCGCAAAATCCCGGCCGATACCAGAACATTGCTTGCCTGAGAACAAATGCCATGAAGTATCTGCCAAATTATTTCTACAAAGGACAGGTAAATGGAAAAAGTCTTGGTTGTTCATTGCAATTTGTATAAAAGAGTAAAACGATCTCTATGCATTAATCCATACTTTTAATTTGTGTAGTTAAAGAAGATGTTTTTCCTGTATCCAGATCCACATTTCAAAAAGTCAAAACATAAATGGAGGATAATTAACAAGTCTCTATTAGCTGAATACGCTTATGTTCTAGCCGAAGGAGTAAGTATTATTTGTATATGCCTGTTTGCATGTTTTTTTAATTATAAGAACTAGGAAAAGATAGAAAGTAACTGAGTTTAAAGTTGAGATACGTTGGTGCAAACAGATCTAAGAAGGCAATACCAGGCTATACTTTGTTGAATCTAAAAAGGACAGTTTTCAAGAATTTTTTAAGAGAAAAATTTGAAGCAATTTGGAGTAATTTTTTTTCTCTAAGGAAATATTTGTTAATTTTTATAGTTTATGATAGTATTTTTTATTATCACAAATTATCTAATGTATAAATAGTGTTAAATTGGAGACCTGTAGATCTGGACCTGTTTTTGCATAAGTGAAACTAATTAAAAATACAAAAAAAAAACAAAAACTTTCTAAATTTATATAAGTTTAACGAACTACGATATTATTAATATTATAAATTAAAAAATTGATAAAATAACGACACATTTTTTCACAGATAAACATAAAATAAAATAGTATTCAAAAGAATTCCCTGAAAAAATTCTTAAAAATAAGTTTTTTTTAATTCAACAAAGCAGAACACCCGTTTAATTCTAGAAATTATTTTTAAAAATTTTTGTTACATAGGCTGTTGTATACACTGTAACGGACGTGGAAGATCTACATAAATGGATAGTTCAACATTTTCAACAGCATCCATTATTTGAAGAAGTTACCAAGCAAGATTTGGTACGTACAATTGTTTATTTCTTTTTTTTGTTACACGATATGGTGAAACTGACAAAGTTTTTGTCACATTTTTACAAATTTTGTCAACGCAGGCGGCGGATCCTGTAGTGGAAAAGTTATATGAAAGCACTGAAGAAGGTAAGAAAGTTACCAGGAACAAAGGAGATAAGTTTCTGGCCGTGTTTAGGAGGATCGCAGATCCTTATATCGCAACGAATAGCTAACAGTAGTAATTATGTATTATTGTTTGCCTTGGCAAAGGATATTCTGGATGAGGGTACGAATTCTGGTATCATAGAGCGATATTTATCTTGATGTAACAATCTTGTTTCTAAAACAGGTAGCATAAATAAAATTAACTATTTTTTTAGAATAAAATGTATTTTGTAATATATTTAATATATTACCTCGTCTGATTGTCTTTTTTCTGCTGACGCTAGGTATCATGTTTAAATAATTCGTATGTCTGACATCCGTATGTTGAACTAAATGTGCAGTTTTTAAAGCGAATTCTTCATGCATTATGATAAATAACATCTGCAAAATAAAATCGATTAGCAATTAATCAAGATTGAAAAACAATGAAACAATGTTGTTAGTTGAATTTTGAATGAGTCAATTGAGAGAGTTTTTGCTTAACCAAATTTTAGCTTTATCCGAAATAAAATTTGTAATAAATTAGAAATTTAATCTGTAATAGATTAACAAATAAATTAGGTTTTTTGTTGCAAAATGTTGAAAAAAAGATCTATATTATTTAATATTTATCGCTAAGATCTGATGCAGATTGTATAAGGTCTTCTACTTCATTAATGTTTAAAAAATTTATCAGTCGAAAAATTAATGTTTAAAATTTTTAATTCTGATACTATTACGTGCATGTTTTTTAAATTAAACTAAAAATTAATATAAAATTTATTAATATTTATATCTCTAAAATTTTTGATTAAAGAAAAAAATTTATATATTGATTTAAAATTAAAAAGATCTTGTTATTATAAAATTTTGTTAATATCTCTATTAATCTCGTTGTTATTGATTGATTTTATTATTCTTTAAACTATAGTGATTAATGTTGTTTAATCAATTAAAGCAAAAATATCTTTTTGCAAATAAAGTCATATAAATATATTTTAGTGTTAGTATTAGTAATTTTTAGTATTAGTAATTTTTGTTTGTTATTCTATTGCACAAAGTTCGAGGACAGTATAAATCGAAATTTATTACTGTTTTTTTCCATCCACTGTATTTTTCCAGTTAATTCTACTTCTTTAATAAATATCGAATTGGAAATAAGATTCTACCTCCTCAAGTATACAATTAATTAACGCTCGTGGCGACGAAATATACGATCTCCGTATCAACCTGTTTCTTTCGTACAAACTCATCTTAAATTGCGAGTAAAATAAATTGGATTTTTCCCGTAAAATATCTTGCATTATGTCTTTGAATAATTCACTATTGACTATTTCCCTAAAATGTAATAATGGTTTATTAAACTATTAAAAATGTTTATTTTACAAATTTATCTGGATTTATCTTATATGTATGATTATTATTACAATATGGAAATTAAATTTTGTACCATAATAGACCTTGTATGATAAACGATGACCGATTCATATCTTCTTTCTCGAATGTCGTCATTCTCTTATTTTCTACGATACATATTTCTTTTGGCGGTGCGCTTGTTAATTCTTTTATTAGATTAATTTTCAGACATGTATCTTCCGTGTTATGTATAAAACATCGAATTGTTACAGCTTTATAAAACGGCTGAGGTTTTTTCAACACTTTTACATGTTGTTCCTAAAGATAAAATTTTGAATTTTATATGAAAAGCAAGGTCATCCTAGTAGAATTTGAATGGAGTTTTTATGAACTTGATATTATAAATATACAATAAAATTTTAATTATATTTTATTACAAAGATTTTTTGCTTTAATGAAAAACAAGTATTTCAAAGATTTTAATGAGAATTTAATAAAAATATAGTATTTTAACAAAAAATTATTAATACTATTTAATTTAAAAAATGAGAAAATTTTATTGAAATTATAATGAATTTTGGATAAAATTATAATGAAAAATTGCACATACTCTATGTGATAAATTAGTGACATTTTATTAAGACTCAATAGATTTTTAATAAATTTTGATAAAATTGATTAAAATAAATGTAACATTTAATAATATTATTAAAACTTAATTAAAAATTTATTAAGATCCGTAACATCGTGGAAATTTTTTCATCAAGGCAATGCATATATAAAATAATATTTAAAACAAATAAATAGATCATTTTTTTATAGTAACAAGAAACGAGACGCTTGGACTTTACTTACAATTAGTCTTTCTCAGTCATTATTTAAACACAAAAACAATATAACACAAATGACGACAATTACATGATTGTTTAGCATTGAATATTATGTAATTAGAAGCTAGAAAAATTTTGATTTTTTTACAAGCTAGATCTTCTGATTAATTTTTTATGAATTTTACAAAAATTTCTTAAATTATTTTTAAATTTTTAAAATTATACGGAGAAATTTTGTATATTTTTTATTTACTGGAATGTTGATGCCTTTTTCCGTGATAATAAACTGCCCTTTCAGTTCCTGAGACAAGCCTTCGTGAATATATACACTTCGTTGATAGATCCGCCTTTGGCTAGTATTAATAAACTCGCACGTTATATCGATATCAATCATGCAAGGGTATCCTTTAGAACATATAGTTACACGAAAGGTTTTAACGGACATTGGTTTTATCAAACCTTTATGCGGATAAATTTCCACGTGAATTACTTCAGATATTTCGTGTCTGATAGAAATAAAGATAAATTAATTTTATTTTGGAAAAATTTTTTAAATCGATTAATAGTAATTTGTTCTATATTTTTTCTAGTTTAATTCATAAAAGCAAACCTTTTCCATTCAAAAGCGAGTACATCTTGCATCAAATTATTGTGCATCATAATCATTTTAACTGCATGACTGTGCGTAGCCATATGTGAAACATTTATGCAATCAGTATTAAAGTATATAGGGATATCTTCATCATCCTGGAAGTTACGTTCGCATGGTACATATTCCTCAATTGTAATAGGTTTATATGGCAAAGATGATTCACCTTCGAGTATCAGTTCTTCCTCTTTGTCACCTAGAGTCAAACGCAACTTTCCCTGTTGAAAAAGAGATACAATAATTGTACATTTTTTTATTCGGAAAGAAAAATTTATAAATTAATTTAGTCTATTAAATTTCTTATTTACTTTTCTTACATACTTTAAATATACCGAATTGCCTTGGCTGAAATTTTAAAAGAATTGGAACAAAAGATTGTGGATTCACAATTGTGTGTGGAGTTGCGCAGGAAAAAACCTTATAGCAATATTTCTGATTTATTTCGCGCATTGTTCTTACGTTTATGGAAAATGGAATGCTGCGATTCGTATTGTTGTACATCCAACACACCTGAAACATTTCCACGGTGTTACAGATTTTTGCTTGGTGGAAAAATTTTAATAGATTTTGATGAAATATTTCGTTGATATTTTGTTGAATTTTATATTCACTTTACATTTTGATTAGTGATTTTATTAAAATCTGATTAAATATTTATTAATTTTAATAAAATATTATAGAGCATCTGCGAATTTTTATTGTATTTTTATTAAAAATTTTTTACAATTTTGACGAAATTTTTTACTTTTTTATTAAATAATATTAATATTTTTGTTAATAATTTTATTAATAAAATATTTTATTAAATTTGCATTGAATTTTCTTATTAAAATATTTGTTTTATTAAATACAAAAAATAATATTTTAAATAAAATATAAATAAAATTCTATTGCACATTTATTAAAATTTTATCAAAATTTAATGAAACGTTAAGTTTATTAAAGTTTTATTAAAGTTTTATTAAAATTTTTTTATTAAGAACATTATTGTATCTTTAAATATAATGTATCTTTATTGTATTTTTAAATATTGTTGTACTTTAAACTGAAAATAACCTGATAAATAGGATCTTTTTCACCAAAATAAACATGCTGGAATTTAAAATGCGTGCCGTTTAAAAGGTGAAGCTTATTATCGGAATCGGATAAACATTCAATTGTCATAATCAAAAAAATATGACGATTATTTCCAAGATTTAAATCCCACTTTGTCTCGGTCTTTCCTAACAATGCGTAATGCAACTCTAGCGTTATCCAGAGCTTTTCTCTTGGCTGTGTTTTGTATAAAAATGATATTAAATAAATAAGTTAGAAGATAAATAAATAAAAATAAGATAAATGAAAAAATTATTATAACATTATGAGGGGTACTTTTAGATTTTGGATTTTTGGCTGTATAGAACACACTTTTCTATGCAGGCAATCATACTTTGTACTTTGTTGAAATTTAAAGCTTTGGCTTTTTGCAACTGGCTGGCAAGAACAGAGTTGCACTTTTTTTATATTCCATGAAGCATTTACTGCAGTTGCGTTTGTTAAAAGCAATTTTACCACAATCGGGTTTTCTTGTAAAATTATTGCCGGAAAGTTTATGTACAATGTTTGTGACATTGTCGATTGTAAATTTTTGAGTAACATATTGAGCCTAAAAATGCATACATACATGCATTAAAACTATATGAATTATGTTTATAAAATAATTGAATAAAATTTTATGTACTCATTCACTTTCATCAGTTTCCAAAGAAAAACTTTACTTATGTTTGGATAGGATCCGCAATATTGCAAATCTGTCACCTGTTTATAAAAAATAATGATTTTTGTATTTATTACAATTATTGTATTGAATTATTATAATTATAATTAAAGAAATTCTTACAAAAACCAAACAAGTCCATTTATTTTTGGGTTATTCTGAATGTTATTCTTTATTGGTAACGTTATATTATGAACAGTTTTGTTTCAGTAAAAATCAAACAGAAAACAGGAAATGTAAATATAAATAGACAGTTAATACAAAAATTCTATAAGAATTAAACAAGTTTAGAGGTTTCTTGTTTTTTTGATAGGTTCTCAAAATATTAATTAAAATCTTGTTTTCTTATAACTATATGTTTGAAGAAAAATTACCATATCAAGAAAAATATAAAAGGATGCGTTAAAAACAATTTGTAAAATTTTGTATCTGAAAGTGAAAATAATTATAGTTTAAGTAATATATAGTTTTATAGTTTAAGTAATATTTCCTTATTTATTATTAAAAAAGTAAATGTAATATATTATACGATAAATAGATAATAAAAGTATTAAATCCCAATAAATATAAGTTTAAAAGTTTTTTATTTATGTTCTTTTTTAAATGAGTTTTTTTATTAATGAAAATCTATAAACCTGTTCTTATACTTGTTATATGTCCGAAGAATAATTAATATTTACTTGAAAAGTTATTTAAAATAAGAAGATTCTTGTTTCCTGGAAACTTAATTTTTTGGACTTGTTTGATTCTCAGAAAATCTTTAATTATAATATATTTAAAAGTGCACTTTTAGTGGCAAACTTTAAAATAATATTATGCACTGCATTTTACCTTTAGAGTAGGCAATATACATAAGCAACGCACTTTACAGATATTCCTTGCTATCTGTTTCGGAATCAATGTATTTGTATCAGACCTTATCCTCACAAAATATTGCACAAAAAACTCATAATAACCTGGCGTAGTAGGTGTGATAAAAACTGTAATGACTTTATCTTCTCCGGCAAGAACAGTGTCCGCAACTGGATGTATTTTTACATCACGCTCTAGATTCCCGATATGTAGCCAATTGCAATGACTATATGTCATTTTATAATGAATGTTTACGGAACTCAAGTTAAACAAGTGAAAATTTAATTCTTTCATATCTTTGTAAGCCTGAATTCCGAAATTTAATTCATCCGGCATTGACTAAATATAACAATATACATTATTGATATACATGAGATTATTATTATATTATAATATTAAAATTATTATTTTATTATAATACTTAATGTACATTTTACAACATTTGTGTCCTACGCATTTTTTTTCTTTGAAATATTTTGCCTGTACTTTAATTAGATATTATATATGTGTATATGTGTGTGTGTGTGTGTGTGTGTGTGTGTGTGTGTGTGTGTGTGTGTGTGTGTGTGTGTGTGTGTGTGTGTGTGTCCGTATAAATGGTAAAAAGCATCATAAAAATACTTTGAGAAATTAATTACTGTTTTTTTATTAACAGATTATCTATTACAAATATTCATCTAGATCTTAATTCCATCGAGCAAAATATAAGCCAAATTAATTAATTTCAAAGGAATTAAAGATTACGATCAATAAAATCTTTTAACGAAGTGTTTTTAATTTGCACTACTCTTTAAATTACAATCAGTGAAAAATAAGTGAAAGCAGTAAAAATATAGTGATTTTTAGTAATTATACTTATTATAACTTGTTAAGTAGTTAAGTACACTGATCTTTTAATGATTATATACACTAATTATGAAGTAAAAGACAGTAAATATTTACTAAATTATTACAGCTATAAGTATACCGCTACAAATCAGTGATACACTAATTGCAATTTAGAGAGTATACTCACTTACATGCAGAGGATGTATTATTTATTAATTTACCACAAGAAAGCCTGATTCGCATCTTCCTATCACATGTAATGTTACGCAAATGCTAGGACCAATGGGATTCCCGTTTTTTAGTACGACTAATATGCAGTTTATATCAAATTCATAATCTCCAAGTATGATAGGACAAAATAACCATTCGTGAATAATGATATCGTTAGAACAAATTTTTCCCTTTCCATTTTGCATTTGAAGTTCAGGCGTTACTTTAATAAATTCATATCTAAAAGAAAATCGTATTAATCAAAGACAGTTGAACAATAGATTAACAATTTATTATTCTAAAAATATTATTAATTTTTTATTATAATAGATGCAATTATAGATTTATTATCTATATTATTATATAGAGATAAAATTGTAGATACATAATTATAGACAAAAATATAGTTTTTATATTTTTAAAACTTTATTTATGATAAAAGCATTTAAGTAATAGTTTCGACATAATGTATTGTTTTAATGCTTTACATGTGTAATCAATTGATTTTTTGTTATGATTGCGTTCCGTTTATATATTTATACAAAAGCAATGGAAAATAATATATTAAAATATTTTTTAATAAAATATTTTTTTATAACATAAATTTTATCTTAATTTTTACTTAAAATATTTAAGTCAAATAAATATTATTTAAAAAAACAGGTTAACCATTAAAGAAAAAATATTTTTAAAAAGAAAAATCTGATTCAAGAAAACGTAATAGATGAATTTTCGACGGTTTTAAAACTTTGTTAAAAAAATTTTTTACTTATTTGAAATTAATTTTCTTGAATTTGAGAGAATAAATATTGTAACATATTGTTTAAAAAAATAAAAGTTTAAAATTTCTATTTCTATACATGTTATTTTAAATAACAGTGTAATTATAATAATTACAAAATAACTTTACAAATAAATCTATACTAAAAAAATAGATGCAATTGTCTTTTATTTGTTTTATTTCTGTTACGTTTAATATGTATGTTTCATAAATAATTTGTACTGGACATGTGCCAATTTATTCTTTTATCAGAGTATTAACTACAACGTAAGATGTTCGTATTTACTACAAAGAAAAAATACAGTATACTAAATCGTTCTCGACGTGAAAGTGTAGAAAAACGTTCTTTTTATTGTATTACAGTTTAATCACACTAATTGATTTTTTAAAAAGTCAAGTGCTAAAATTGTAAAAACTGTGCCAACAAGTCTAGGTCCTCTAATATTAATACGTAATTATTTGTAAATAATATTAATATTTTTATAAATTTACTTTATTGTATGTCGAGTGATATTTCGCATACAGAACTGCTTCAAATTTTGACATCCTGGAAATGTTGGTGCGAAGCTCACGATATTTTGATTACTAAAACTGACGTTTGCGTATTCCGTGAAGCCCTGAAAATCTATGAAACATTCCGACTTTGTATTTCCATTGAAACATATCGCCCAACGTTCCATATAAACACGTTCGTCATCATTTTCGGATAACATGCTGACTACAATAATCTGATAATCTCTGAAAAGGATTATATGTCTTATTGATGAATCGAAATTGAAAAAGTATAGAAAGAAAAGTAGTAATATGGACCTCCATGTTGATGTTTTCGTATAAATTCTTATTTTTTAGTTATATTCAAATTTATTTGTGAATAGAAATTCGAGAATATGTACCACTCAGATTAAATTATGTAATAAAAATAAAATATATCTACTACTCTACTACTATTTCTTTTAGGGTTAAATTAAGTAGGGGAGAAAGTGATATTAGGCTTGGTCTAAAATAGTTGGAGTAAGCATAGAGTAAGAAGTAAGACTAGGCGTAAAAAGGTTAATCCAGTGTAAGAAAGCTGGCATAAGGGCGTAAGTGAAATAAATTATTTTTATTTCGTCTTACTCCTACTCCTGCTTTTCTTAACACTCGATCAATCAGCGCAGAAGGAAATTATCTTACACTTACTTCTTACTCCATGCTTACTCCAGCTATTGTAGATCAGGCCTTACTTCTTACTTCTTGCTTACTCCATGTATCATATTGTAGATCAGCTTTATTCTTATTGGTAATTCTTCTGAATCACGGTTCCATAACCAAATAGGCTGAAATTTTATGTAGTGGCTTCTTATGGTTACAATATTACCTGAGTAAATTTTTTATGGTTAAAAAGTAATGTAAATAAAAATTTTTAGTCGGAGGAAGTCCAAAAAAAGTTATATACAAAAAAGATTTTAAAATGTGTCATTGTTTTCTGATTAATGTGGAATGAAATTCGTTCTCTCGGGGGTGTACACACACACACACACACACACACACACACACACGCGCGCGCGCGCGCGCGCGTGTAGGGGGGCCTTTGGCACTCACCTCGTCGATAGGAGTGCCCTGGGTAGAAGTGCGCAAAAGTACGGTGCGTGTGTATAAATAATCCACTGTTCATAAGCATTGAATTTTTACAAGACAAATGTCATATTTGCACAGTATTATTCGAGACAAAGTGACGTGTAACGGGTGCGAAATTTCTGTCGTACATCCATGTTAAAGACACTTAATTGATACTTTTTTGTTGTGGCCACATACACACGGGGAAGGTGCAAGAGGGCCTTCCGTATTCACCCCGTCGGTAAAGGTGCCGTAAGTAGAAAGGATGTGTGTGTGCATGTGTGTGTGTGTATGTGTGTGTGTGTGTGTGTCCCTGGGAGGATTAATTTTATTTCACATTAATTAGAAAAAATGGTGCATTTTAAAATCTTTTTCGTTTATAACTTTTTTTGGACTTTCCCCGACTAAAAATTGTTATTTGCATTACTTTCTAAGCATAAAAAGCCATTACAAAATATTTCAGCCCATTTGGAGGTGGAGCCGTGGTTCGGAAAAATTACCTTCTTATTTATAATAACTAGTGGTTGCAATAAATGTGTTAATTTTTATATCATACAATTATCTTATCATTTGATTAGATAATAATCTTGTGCGAAATACTATAGAAAAGTAAATATAATTGCACAGGTAAGGAATAGAAAAATTTACTTATACACTGAGAAAAAAAGTAATTGATTCAACAAAACGTTCAGTTGCGGGCTGCCAACCAAAGATATACTTAATACAATAATATTTGCTGTTAACGCAAGTGCAATAATGTTGATTGGACTATGTATTTATATTGCTATACCATATATTGTTGTATTGAATATATTTTTTGTTGGCAGCTTGTAACTAAAAAATATTGTTGAATCAATTACTTTTTTTTTCTCAGTGTATAGAGCTTGTTCTAGAGCTCTTCATTAAACTAATATATTAAAAATAACATATATGACAAATTCTGAGAAGAGATGTAGATTTTCTTAATATTTTTTAAGTGTTCCAATTCATATAAAAATTATGAAAAAAATTATTAGGATACTTTCTAACATATTTATTTTGTGTTAAATTAACATAGAAATTTAAGTGGATTATTTGAATATGTGAAATATATCTATATCTATAATGTTAAATTGAATATAAACTTTTCAACTGTAAATTAAATTTATTTGTTAATGTAGCGCAACCATGTATATTACAATTTACGTAAAATAATTACTTTCTCCATAAGAAGTGTAAAAGATTATTTTATGATTCATAAGTGTAGGATAAGAAAGGATAAAGTATAGCAAAATACTAAAAAAGCAAACGCTCAGCTCTTGTATTCTTCATTCAGTTTTATTATTTCATTTATGTAAAAGTTGATATAAGTCAAAATGTAAAGGTTAATTTTTGAAAGTGTTCACAAAAGCAAATAAATGTTCGTTAAAAATAATTGTTTTAAATAGTAGATTAGTAAACTTTTATTGATATAACTTATTTACTTTAAACCTTATTAATAATAACTGATAAAATAAATTTTCCATGTTCATAAGAGTATGACTTATATATATCGGAATTACTTAATATTTTAACAAGGATTTGGGGAATCTGTCGGAGGTTTTGTCGAAGCCGTTGTTGGGTTAATTGTCGGAGGTGTTGTTAATGCAAGACATTCGGCAGTTGGAAAGTCACACATAATAATATCCTTATTAAAGTGCATCCCGTTGGGACACTTATTAAGGGTACCATTGCCGTCTTTACAAACGTAATAATATGGAGTACAGTCCTCTGGGTAAGGCAGTTTGACGGTTTCTGATGGCGGACACTCTATAAATGCTTTCCTCGGAATTTGCCTCGCAGATACTTTGATAGCGATGAATATTAATGCGGCGACAATCACCGTATAGTGTCCTATAAATTATAAGACGCATTCTCAATTATCAAAATCATAAATAAAATTCTCTAGCATCTACGTTTCGTCTGAATATTTTTTATGATATCACAAAAGCAGCTTTAATTCTGCTGTGTAACAAAGAATAATTTTTTCGACTTTCATGATCCAGAACGCTATTGCGTGCAAGATTTGTTTTCGCTAATAAGCATTAAATAAACGATGATAAAAATTGTCTCTTATTTAAAATTTTAACTTACTTGGACTTAAATCTTCTTTACATTTAAAACGTACTTTCAAATATAATTTATGAAAGAATGGAGATAAAAATAAATATCCAATAGAAATTTTTATCACCGGCTTGAATAGCTTAAAATCAGAAATATATATATAGAGAAAATTTTATAGTAAAATTATTATGATAAATAGTAAATGCGGACCAAGAAAGAAATTATGAAAAGTTTTATTATGTTTTTCATCAAATTATCATAGTATTTATACTACTTGTGATATAATTATTTTAAATTTTTTCTTATGGTCCGTGACTATTATCGCACATAGTTATTTTTACTATATAATTTTTTCCATGTATATTTGATATCGCCTCTACGAGCCAACACTAGATGTTCACGTGTATAATTAGTCATTTAAATTTCCAATCACCAGCACATAACGCTTGAAAAGTGCATTATCCTATTATTTACACATATATCGGTTATTGCGAGAAGTATCACCATATGCCTCGGTTAATTATTGAATTAGCTAGTATGTTTTCATAGAATGATGGAAAATTCAAATCCTGGCTGAGATATTATTTTTTGCAATAATTTCTTTACCGTCTTTTCCGGAATTGAAGTAAAGGAAACATCTTTAAATGCTTTTTAACATCAAAAGATATTAAATTAGTAGTCAATTTAATTTGTAATATTACATATTCTAGCGAAAAAAAGAAATCTGTTTTAAGACTGATTGAGATAAAGTGACTTCAAAAATAGTCTCTTTTGAGGCTCGCGACTTTGAAACTGAATTGTGTGCCGAATGATACCTTATGAGGTATCAATCACAAAAAAAACTTAAGTTGATCCGACAATTGATTCCAGAGATATGAGAAGTCAAAGTTCATTAACGCGTCAGCCCATACGTTTTGAGACGCGAATTCTTATGTCAGTTCGAAAATTTAAACTCTTTCTCGGCGCGCACTATGTGTTGGTAATTGTAAATTTAAATGATTAATTATGCGCGTGAACATCTAGTGTTGATTTGTAGAGGCAATATTAAATATATAAATTTTTTATAAAAAAACTTTACCGATTCCAGCTATGCGTTCTACTTAACGCTCACAATGTTTTTGGAATTATATATTTATCTTTGATGTTAATATCAATTATCATTTAAACAAGAATAAATAATGTTTGTGAGTGTTAAGTAAAATGCGCCTCTAGGAGCACTTTTATTTCAATATTTGATGAGTAATTTAATATCACACTTGCACGTTAACATTAAAAAACCAAATTGTTACGTATCACTTTATTTATCCATCTGTTTTAAAAAATTGTTTAAAGTTTAATCTTGGAAACTCACCCCTCATTGTGGTTATGAATTTGTATATCAAAACGTATCACACGTTTGACAGTTAAAGTTGCAATAACTTACAGTTGCAACAGATATCAATATTTATATTAATTATTTTATCTCTTGTTTGAAAAATAATAATGATAAGATTCTTGGTAAGATTCTTGATAAAATGATAAGGTCTTGTGTTTTTACGTTTTTTACCTTATGATTTAGCAGTTCTTTCAAGTGACGTTTATTTAGAGATACCCATGTGCATATAAAATCAATAAAACATTGAAACAAAAATTCATAAAAAGTTATTTTAGAATCGTTTTCTTACTATCTATGATTTTTTATAAATAAATAGATTCTCATAAAAATTACAATATTTTTCATGGCATAGTGTATTTATTAATAAAATTTATTAATAAAAAATATTTTTTAATAATAAAAAAAAAAGAAAACAAATTTTTAATAATGGATAAAATGAAAGAATGTAACTTACATCAGAGTAATTATCGATAAAAGTTAAATGATAAAATCTGATCCAGTGTGATGGATCATAATGTTCAAGTATAGTTAATTGTTCTAAACAAATACTATATACAAGAGTAGAATGATAATCTCTAGATAAGACAATGAATAGTTACGCAACATTACTGGAGAAATAATCCGAAAAATTGGAATAAAATAATAATGCCACAGTTAGGGTTTAAAATAGTTCCTATAATGTTTCTGTTTCTGGACATCTGTAATTTTTTTATTAATCAAGATATAAACCATTAAAAATGAGAATATTTTCATGTTTTATTAGTATGAAAACACAAATTAATAAAGTAAAAGCGCAATAATAATGTAATAAAAAAATCTATAAAACAGTACTATAATCGGTTTCTATACTTTTTTGGATTTTGAATATAAATCCAAGAATTAAAGATTTTTTGAAAGAGATATATAGCGTTACTTGTAACATAATTTTCAATAAATTTACATTAGCAGGATTGTGTTCGGAAATATTTGAGTACCCTCATATATGTTTATCCTTGTTTTTTACTAAAAGGCTAAAATGATATTGGTACTCCAATAATGTTTCCAATGTAACTAAGGGGTCCATATTATCACTTTTTTTTTTTATTAAACATACTAAAAATATCAATAAATATAGAAAATCTAGTAGGCTCAGATAAATAAATCTAGAAAATAATATGATGCCAATATTGCCAATAAGCTGATTTTGGATGGTGTAACTTATGCTTCAATTTATCATTCAATTTATTAAATCAATAATAATTTCTAGTATAATACATAATAGTAATTGGAATAAGACCGTGATTTATATATACAATTTAAATTGAGAACGGCCAATAGACAAGCATACATTGAGAGAAAAAAATGCTGGTTTCAAATAAATATTTCTTTGAATAATACTAATATTTTATAGATATTAACATATTTTATAGAAAATTAATAATATTTATTTAAAACAAGTAATACTTTCTATAATTTAGAAAATACTATTTGTTTGAAATAAATATTATTGATTTCCTATAAAATATGTTATTAGTACTATTAAAAAAAATATTTATTTAAATCCAGCACTTTTTTCTCTCAGTGTAGCAAAATTTTAGTGCTGTAATATTTTTTATATGCGTTGATTTTTAAATAATTTTTAAATAATTTTGATTAATAGCTTTAAATAATTTAAGTGATTTTTAAAAAATACATTTCTAATTCTTTAAATTGTATGTTTTATTTTCGATCTCAAACACAACTTTTAAATTTAATCTGAAAAGTAATATTACAGTATTAATATCTTAAGACATTACTTGAGATAATTTTAAAAATAAAAAATAATTGCAAATATTGGCCTAAGATACCAGCATAGAAAGTAGAAAAGTCCAGATTCAAATTCTGACTAAGGTAATATTTTTTGCAATCAATTCTTTTTACATTTCTTTAAAAAGAGAAGATATTATAGATTTTTATTAACATCAGTATTATTAAATTGATTGTCAAATAGAAAAAAGTTACCAGCATATTACTTTGTTTTTAGATAACTTTAAATAAAAGTTAAAAAATAATTAGTTATGAAAATAAATAAATATTTAATAGTTTATGTTTACTATATTATTAAATATAAAAATATCTCGTAAACTGTTAATTTGATTTTATTTTCAAAATTTATTTAATATTATTTTTTTCTATTATAACAATAAAAAAATTGTTTTTAATAGGATGACAACATTACACGGTGTTCCCAAGCGGTCACCCATCTAAGTACTAACCGTGCTCAACGCCGCTTGACTTCAGTGATCGGACGAGAACTGGTATTTTCGACGAGATATGAATGTTGTCTGGGAACTTAATTCCTTGCACGGTTTTCAATAGCTTTATTCTATCATTCTATCACTTTTACAATTTTTAGTTTTCATATAGCAACTATCATAAAAATCATTAATTGAGTGATCAATATTACGTATTATCACTATTATCAGAAAGTTTACTGATAATATTTTTACATACATGCAGTTGTTTTTTTTTAATTAACGTTATTATACATAGTCTTTTTAAAAATAACTAGAACATTACAGGCGCGCGCTGCGCACTCGCTATTTGACTTTTCACTTTAAAAATAATAATAATTGCAATTTGATTTTCTCTATCTTTCGTTCACATTAATCAAACGTCTTCTGCAATTTTGAATTAAAAAATGTAAAGTTTAATTATACATACATACATACATACATACCTATCTACATTATACATTCCAACATACATACCTACTTGCATACTTACTGCTACCTAGCTACCTAGCTACCTAGCTACATATTTATCTAGTTACGCTCGCTCGTTTGCTTCCTCCCTCGCACCCTTTTTCACTCACTCCTCGCTCCCTCCTCGCTCACTCTTTGCTCCCTCCTCGCTCCCTCTTCGCTCACCCCTCGCTCACCCCTCGCTCCCTCCTCGCTCCCTCCTTGCTCCCTCCTCGCTCCCTCCTCGCTCACTCCTCGCTCGCTCCTCGCTTACTCCTCGCTCCCTCCTCGCTCGCTCCTCGCTCACTCCTCTTCTAGCTCCTCTCCTCGCTCACTCCTCGCTCACTCCTCTCCTCGCTCCTCTCCTCGCTTCTCTCCTCGCTCCCTCCTCGCTTCCTTCTCGCTCACTCCTCGCTCCCTCTTTGCTCACTACTCGCTCACTTCTCGCTCACTCCTCGCTCACTCCTCGCTCACTCCTGGCTCACTCTTCACTCACTCACTCACTCTTCACTCATTCTTTACTCACTCACTTACTCACTCACTGCCAACCAGCCAGCCAGTCGCTCACTCGCTCACTCCTGACTCACTCCTTGCTCATTCCCGACTCACTCCCGGCTCACTCCTCGCTCACTCCTTGCTCACTCCCGGCTCACTCCTCGCTCACTCCCGGCCCACTCCTCGCTCACTCCTGGCTCACTCCTGGCTCACTCCCGGCTCACTCCTGGCTTATTCCTGGCTCACTCCCGGCTCACTCCTCGCTCCCTCCTCGCTCCCTCCTTGCTCCCTCCTCGCTCCCTCCTCGCTCACTCCTCGCTCGCTCCTCGCTTACTCCTCGCTCCCTCCTCGCTCGCTCCTCGCTCACTCCTCTTCTAGCTCCTCTCCTTGCTTCCTTCTCGCTCACTCCTCGCTCCCTCTTTGCTCACTACTCGCTCACTTCTCGCTCACTCCTCGCTCACTCCTCGCTCACTCCTGGCTCACTCTTCACTCACTCACTCATTCTTCACTCATTCTTTACTCACTCACTTACTCACTCACTGCCAACCAGCCAGCCAGTCGCTCACTCGCTCACTCCTGACTCACTCCTTGCTCATTCCCGACTCACTCCCGGCTCACTCCTCGCTCACTCCTTGCTCACTCCCGGCTCACTCCTCGCTCACTCCCGGCCCACTCCTCGCTCACTCCTGGCTCACTCCTGGCTCACTCCCGGCTCACTCCTGGCTTATTCCTGGCTCACTCCCGGCTCACTCCTTGCTCACTCTTAGCTCACTCCTCGCTCACTCCTCGCTCACTCCACGCTCACTCACTCGCTCACTCCCGGCTCACTCCTCGCTCACTCCCGGCTCACTTCTCGCTCACTCCCGGCTCACTCCTCGCTCACTCCTCGCTCACTCCTGGCTCACTCTCGGCTCACTCCCGGCTCACTCCCGGCTCACTCCTGGCTTACTTCTGGCTCACTCCCGGCTCACTCCCGGCTCACTCCTGGCTTACTCCTGGCTCACTCCCGGCTCACTCCTCGCTCACTCTTAGCTCACTCCTCGCTCACTCCTCGCTCCCTCCTCGCTCAGTCACTCGCTCACTCCTTGCTCATCTACTCGCTCACTCCTTGCTCACTCCTCGCTTTCTTCTCGCTCGCTCCTCGCTCACTCACTCGCTTACTCCCGGCTCACTCCTCGCTTACCCCCTGCTCACTTCTCGCTCACTCCCGGCTCACTCCTCGCTCACTCTCGGCTCACTTCCGTCTCACTCCCGGCTCACTCCTGGCTCACTCTTAGCTCACTCCTCGCTCACTCACTCGCTCACTTCTTGCTCACTCCTCGCTCACTCCTCTCCTCGCTCCTCTCCTCGCTTCTCTCCTCGCTCCCTCCTCGCTTCCTTCTCGCTCACTCCTCGCTCCCTCTTTGCTCACTACTCGCTCACTTCTCGCTCATTTCTTGCTCACTCCTGGCTCACTCTTCACTCACTCACTCACTCTTCACTCATTCTTTACTCACTTACTTACTCACTCACTGCCAACCAGCCAGCCAGTCGCTCACTCGCTCACTCCTGACTCACTCTTGCTCATTCCCGGCTCACTCCCGGCTCACTTCTCGCTCACTCTTGGCTCACTCCTGGCTCACTCCTGGCTCACTCCCGGCTCACTCCCGGCTCACTCCTGGCTTACTCCTGGCTCACTCCCGGCTCACTCCTCGCTCACTCTTAGCTCACTCCTCGCTCACTCTTCGCTTCCTTCTCGCTCAGTCACTCGCTCACTCCTCGCCCACTTACTCGTTTTCTCCTCGCTTTTTTCTCGCTTCCTTCTCGCTCACTTTTCGCTCCCTCTTTGCTCTCTCCTTGCTCACTCCTTACTCATCTACTCGCTCACTCCTTGCTCACTCCTCGCTCACTGCCGGCTCACTCCTCGCTCGCTCCTCGCTCACTCCTCGCTCACTCCCGGCTCACTCCTCGCTCGCTCCTCGCTCTCTCACTCGCTCCCTCCTCGCTCCCTCCTCGCTCACTTCTCGCTCACTCCTCGCTCACTCCTCGCTCACTTACTCGCTCACTCCCGGCTCACTTACTCGCTCACTCCCGGCTCACTTCTCGCTCACTCCCGGCTCACTCCTCGCTCACTCCCGGCTCATTCCTCGCTCACTCCCGGCTCACTCCCGGCTTACTCCTCGCTCACTCCCGGCTCACTCCCGGCTCACTCCTCCCTCACTCCTCGCTCACACCCGGCTCACTCCTCGCTCGCTTCTCGCTCCCTCACTCGCTCCCTCCTCGCTCCCTCCTTGCTCCCTCCTTGCTCACTCTTCGCTCACTCACTCGCTTACTCCCGGCTTACTCCCGGCTCACTCCCGGCTCACTCCTCGCTCACTCCTGGCTCACTCCTGGCTCACTCCTGGCTCACTCCCGGCTCACTGCCGGCTCACTCCTGGCTTACTCCTGGCTCACTCCCGGCTCACTCCTCGCTCACTCTTAGCTCACTCCTCGCTCACTCTTCGCTTCCTCCTCGCTCAGTCACTCGCTCACTCCTCGCCCACTTACTCGCTTTCTCCTCGCTCTTTTCTCGCTTCCTTCTCGCTCACTTTTCGCTCCCTCTTTGCTCCCTCCTTGCTCACTCCTCGCTCATCTACTCGCTCACTCCTTGCTCACTCCTCGCTCACTCCCGGCTCACTCCTCGCTTGCTCCTCGCTCACTCCTCGCTCGCTCCTCGCTCACTCCTCGCTCACTCCCGGCTCACTCCTCGCTCGCTCCTCGCTCCCTCACTCGCTCCCTCCTCGCTTCCCTCCTCGCTCACTTCTCGCTCACTCCTCGCTCACTCCTCGCTCACTTACTCGCTCACTCCCGGCTCACTTCTCGCTCACTCCCGGCTCACTCCTCGCTCACTCCCGGCTCACTCCTCGCTCACTCCCGGCTCACTCCCGGCTCACTCCTCGCTCACTCCCGGCTCACTCCCGGCTTACTCCTCGCTCACTCCCGGCTCACTCCCAGCTCACTCCCGGCTCACTCCTCGCTCACTCCTCGCTCACTCCTCGCTTACTCCCGGTTTACTCCCGGCTCACTCCCGGCTCACTCCTGGCTCACTCTTAGCTCACTCCTCGCTCACTCCTTGCTCCCTCCTTGCTCAGTCACTCGCTCACTCCTCGCTCATCTACTCGCTTACTCCTTGCTCACTCCTCGCTCACTCCCGGCTCACTCCTCGCTCCCTCCTCGCTCCCTCCTCGCTCCCTCCTCGCTCACTCCTCGCTCACTCCTCGCTCCCTCCTTGCTCAGTCACTCGCTCACTCCTCGCTCATCTACTCGCTCACTCCTGGCTCACTCCTGGCTCACTCCCGGCTCACTCCCGGCTCACTCCTGGCTTACTCCTGGCTCACTCCCGGCTCACTCCTCGCTCACTCTTAGCTCACTCCTCGCTCACTCTTCGCTTCCTTCTCGCTCAGTCACTCGCTCACTCCTCGCCCACTTACTCGTTTTCTCCTCGCTTTTTTCTCGCTTCCTTCTCGCTCACTTTTCGCTCCCTCTTTGCTCTCTCCTTGCTCACTCCTTACTCATCTACTCGCTCACTCCTTGCTCACTCCTCGCTCACTGCCGGCTCACTCCTCGCTCGCTCCTCGCTCACTCCTCGCTCACTCCCGGCTCACTCCTCGCTCGCTCCTCGCTCTCTCACTCGCTCCCTCCTCGCTCCCTCCTCGCTCACTTCTCGCTCACTCCTCGCTCACTCCTCGCTCACTTACTCGCTCACTCCCGGCTCACTTACTCGCTCACTCCCGGCTCACTTCTCGCTCACTCCCGGCTCACTCCTCGCTCACTCCCGGCTCATTCCTCGCTCACTCCCGGCTCACTCCCGGCTTACTCCTCGCTCACTCCCGGCTCACTCCCGGCTCACTCCCGGCTCACTCCTCCCTCACTCCTCGCTCACACCCGGCTCACTCCTCGCTCGCTTCTCGCTCCCTCACTCGCTCCCTCCTCGCTCCCTCCTTGCTCCCTCCTTGCTCACTCTTCGCTCACTCACTTGCTTACTCCCGGCTTACTCCCGGCTCACTCCCGGCTCACTCCTCGCTCACTCCTGGCTCACTCCTGGCTCACTCCTGGCTCACTCCCGGCTCACTGCCGGCTCACTCCTGGCTTACTCCTGGCTCACTCCCGGCTCACTCCTCGCTCACTCTTAGCTCACTCCTCGCTCACTCTTCGCTTCCTCCTCGCTCAGTCACTCGCTCACTCCTCGCCCACTTACTCGCTTTCTCCTCGCTCTTTTCTCGCTTCCTTCTCGCTCACTTTTTGCTCCCTCTTTGCTCCCTCCTTGCTCACTCCTCGCTCATCTACTCGCTCACTCCTTGCTCACTCCTCGCTCACTCCCGGCTCACTCCTCGCTTGCTTCTCGCTCACTCCTCGCTCGCTCCTCGCTCACTCCTCGCTCACTCCCGGCTCACTCCTCGCTCGCTCCTCGCTCCCTCACTCGCTCCCTCCTCGCTCCCTCCTCGCTCACTTCTCGCTCACTCCTCGCTCACTCCTCGCTCACTTACTCGCTCACTCCCGGCTCACTTCTCGCTCACTCCCGGCTCACTCCTCGCTCACTCCCGGCTCACTCCTCGCTCACTCCCGGCTCACTCCCGGCTCACTCCTCGCTCACTCCCGGCTCACTCCCGGCTTACTCCTCGCTCACTCCCGGCTCACTCCCAGCTCACTCCCGGCTCACTCCTCGCTCACTCCTCGCTCACTCCTCGCTTACTCCCGGTTTACTCCCGGCTCACTCCCGGCTCACTCCTGGCTCACTCTTAGCTCACTCCTCGCTCACTCCTTGCTCCCTCCTTGCTCAGTCACTCGCTCACTCCTCGCTCATCTACTCGCTTACTCCTTGCTCACTCCTCGCTCACTCCCGGCTCACTCCTCGCTCCCTCCTCGCTCCCTCCTCGCTCCCTCCTCGCTCACTCCTCGCTCACTCCTCGCTCCCTCCTTGCTCAGTCACTCGCTCACTCCTCGCTCATCTACTCGCTCACTCCTTGCTCACTCCTCGCTCACTCCCGGCTCACTCCTCGCTCCCTCCTCGGTCCCTTCTCGCTCACTCACTCGCTCCCTCTTCGCTCACTCCTCTCTCACTCCTCGCTCCCTCACTCGCTCACTCTTCGCTCCCTCCTCGCTCACTCACTCGCTCACTCCGTGATCCTTCTTCGCTTCGCGCGCGCTACTTAACTTTTTATTTTTTACTTTTTAAAAATAAATTACAACAATAAATGTATAAATAATATTAACCAAATTTGACAGCTGTCAAAATTGCAATGACAGCTACTCTTGCAACACGAAGTATGCGCAGCGAGAGAACCAATCGGCATCGCGGAAAAGCGACAATAATAAACTTTGAGAAATGCAAGCAATCGACTTTACATGCCTTTTTTTAGATAGGATTATGTACATAGTTACTAAAAAACACTTTATTACATTAATTAATTCATTTTATTATTTTGATATAAAAATGTTAAAGTACAATTATCAAAATATTAATTATCAAAACAGTTTACGAGCTATTTTATATTTTATCCAAAATGTGCCATAATAAAATAAAATAAAAGAAAGTTGCCAATACTGGCATAGATTTTCTAAAGCGGCTCCTCATTTCTTCTATAAACTAGAACAACACAGGCGCGCGCTACGCGCGCGCTATTTAATTTTTTACTTTTTAAAAATAATAATTCCAATAATAATTATCCTTTCTAAAAAAGAGCATGGTATCGATACTTGCATCTCTCAAAGGATTGTTGTCGCTTTTCCGCGATGCCGATTAAAAGTGTGTGTAGTTAGCATCTCAAAGTTTAGCATCTCAAAACATACTGCAGAATTACTTGCATCTAGCATAGTTCTACAGTTCTTGATAAGTTTCAACAATAGTTACGTCGAATTACGTATTTTAAATAAATTTTTATAAATGAGATGATAACTTCCAAAATCACATAATAGCATCTCACCGTATTTTGAATATACGACCACAATATGTTTAAAAAATGTTTCAATTAATTATATCACCGGAACTCTTTACAAACTTATTGTACGCGTCCGGAACTATATGAGAACTGCGTTAGAAGAAATAGAACTGTCGATATTCGACCAGCATCTCACGTCTAGCCCTCAAAATTCAAGTTTTTCGGGCAAAATAATTGTTTAAAAAATGTTTTAATTAATTATATCACCTGAACTCTATAGAAACATATTGTACGCGTCCCGAACTATATGAGAATTACATTAAAATAAATAGATCTGTCGATATTTGATTAGCACTTGACGTGTAGCCTTAAAAATTCAAGTTTTTTGGGCAAAATAATTGTTTAAAAAATGTTTTAATTAATTATAACATTTAAACTTTATAGAAACATATTGAAGGCGTCCCGATCTATATGAGAATTACGTTAAAATAAATACATCTGTCGATATTAGTTTAGCACTTGACCTGTAGCCCTAAAAATTCAAGTTTTTCGGGCAAAATAATTGTTTAAAAAATGTTTTAATTAATTATATCACCTGAACTTTTTAGAAAACTATTGTACGCGTCCGGAACTATATGAAAACTGCGTTAAAATAAATAGAACTGTCGATATTCGTTTAGCACTTCACGTCTAGCCTTCAATATTCAAGTTTTTCGGGCAAAATAATTGTTTAAAAAATGTTTTAATTAATTATATTACCTGAACTCTTTAGAAAACTATTGTACGCGTCCGGAACTATATGAAAACTGCGTTAAAATAAATGAATCTGTTGATATTCTATTAGCACTTGACGTGTAGCCTTAAAAATTCAAGTTTTTCGGTCAAAATAATTGTTTAAAAAATGTTTTAATTAATTATAACATTTAAACTTTATAGAAACATATTGAAGGCGTCCCGATCTATATGAGAATTACGTTAAAATAAATACATCTGTCGATATTAGTTTAGCACTTGACCTGTAGCCCTAAAAATTCAAGTTTTTCGGGCAAAATAATTGTTTAAAAAATGTCTTAATTAATTATATCACCTGAATTCTTTAGAAAACTATTGTACGCGTCTGGAACTATATGAAAACTGCGTTAAAATAAATAGATCTGTCGATATTCGATTAGCACTTGACGTGTAGCTTTAGAAATTCAAATTTTTCGGGCAAAATAATTGTTTAAAAAATGTTTTAATTAATTATATCACCTGAACTGTATGGAAACATATTGTACGCGTCCCGAACTATATGAGAATTACATTAAAATAAATAGATCTGTCGATATTCGATTAGCACTTGACGTGTAGCCTTAGAAATTCAAGTTTTTCGGGCAAAATAATTGTTTAAAAAATGTTTTAATTAATTATATTACCTGAACTCTATAGAAACATATTGTACGCGTCCCGAACTATATTAGAATTACGTTAAAATAAATAGATCTGTCGATATTCGATTAGCACTTGACGTGTAGCCTTAAAAATTCAAGTTTTTCGGGCAAAATAATTGTTTAAAAAATGTTTTAATTAATTATATCACCTGAACTCTTTAGAAAACTATTGTACGCGTCCGGCACTATATGAAAACTGCGTTAAAATAAATAGATCTGTCGATATTCGATTAGCACTTGACGTGTAGCCTTAAAAATTTAAGTTTTTTGGGCAAAATAATTGTTTAAAAAACGTTTTAATTAATTATAACATCTAAACTTTATAGAAACATATTGTACGCGTCCCGAACTATATGAGAATTACGTTAAAATAAATAGATCTGTCGATATTCGATTAGCACTTGACGTGTAGCCTTAGAAATTCAAGTTTTTCGGGCAAAATAATTGTTTAAAAAATGTTCTAATTAATTATATCACCTAAACTTTATAGAAACATATTGTACGCGTCCCGAACTATATGAGAATTACGTTCAAATAAATAGATCTGTCGATATTCGAATAGCACTTGACGTGTAGCCTTAGAAATTCAAGTTTTTCGGGCAAAATAATTGTTTAAAAAATGTTCTAATTAATTATATCACCTAAACTCTATAGAAACATATTGTACGCGTCACGAACTATATGAGAATTAGTTTAAAATAAATAGATCTGTCGATATTCGATTAGCACTTGACGTGTAGCCTTAGAAATTTAAGTTTTTTGGGCAAAATAATTGTTTAAAAAACGTTTTAATTAATTATAACATCTAAACTTTATAGAAACATATTGTACGCGTCCCGAACTATATGAGAATTACGTTAAAATAAATAGATCTGTCGATATTCGATTAGCACTTGACGTGTAGCCTTAGAAATTTAAGTTTTTCTGGCAAAATAATTGTTTAAAAAATGTTTTAATTAATTATATCACCTGAACTCTATAGAAACATATTGTACGCGTCCCAAACTATATGAGAATTACATTAAAATAAATAGATCTGTCGATATTCGATTAGCACTTGACGTGTAGCCTTAAAAATTTACGTTTTTCGGGCAAAATAATTGTTTAAAAAATGTTTAAATTAATTATTTCACCTGAACTTTATAGAAACATATTGTACGCGTCCCGAATTATATGAGAATTACGTTCAAATAAATAGATCTGTCGATATTTGATTAGCACTTTTCGTCCAGCCTTAAAAATTCACGTTTTTCGGGAAAAATAATTGTTTAAAAAATGTTTTAATTAATTATATCACCTGAACTCTATAGATACATATTGTACGCGTCCCGAACTATATGAGAATTAGTTTAAAATAAATAGATTCGTCGATATTCGATTAGCACTTGACGTGTAGCCTTAGAAATTTAAGTTTTTCGGGCAAAATAATTGTTTAATAAATGTTTTAATTAATTATATCACCTGAACTCTATAGAAACATATTGTACGCGTCCCGAACTATATAAGAATTACATTAAAATAAATAGATCTGTCGATATTCGATTAGCACTTGACGTGTAGCCTTAAAAATTTACGTTTTTCGGGCAAAATAATTGTTTAAAAAATGTTTTAATTAATTATTTCACCTGAACTTTATAGAAACATATTGTACGCGTCCCGAATTATATGAGAATTACGTTCAAATAAATAGATCTGTCGATATTCGATTAGCACTTGACGTGTAGCCTTAAAAATTCAAGTTTTTCGGGCAAAATAATTGTTTAAAAAATGTTTTAATTAATTATATTACCTGAACTCTTTAGAAAACTATTGTACGCGTCCGGAACTATATGAAAACTGCGTTAAAATAAATGAATCTGTTGATATTCTATTAGCACTTGACGTGTAGCCTTAAAAATTCAAGTTTTTCGGTCAAAATAATTGTTTAAAAAATGTTTTAATTAATTATAACATTTAAACTTTATAGAAACATATTGAAGGCGTCCCGATCTATATGAGAATTACGTTAAAATAAATAGATCTGTCGATATTCGATTAGCACTTGACGTGTAGCCTTAGAAATTCAAGTTTTTCGGGCAAAATAATTGTTTAAAAAATGTTTTAATTAATTATATTACCTGAACTCTATAGAAACATATTGTACGCGTCCCGAACTATATTAGAATTACGTTAAAATAAATAGATCTGTCGATATTCGATTAGCACTTGACGTGTAGCCTTAAAAATTCAAGTTTTTCGGGCAAAATAATTGTTTAAAAAATGTTTTAATTAATTATATCACCTGAACTCTTTAGAAAACTATTGTACGCGTCCGGCACTATATGAAAACTGCGTTAAAATAAATAGATCTGTCGATATTCGATTAGCACTTGACGTGTAGCCTTAAAAATTCAAGTTTTTTGGGCAAAATAATTGTTTAAAAAACGTTTTAATTAATTATAACATCTAAACTTTTTAGAAACATATTGTACGCGTCCCGAACTATATGAGAATTACGTTAAAATAAATAGATCTGTCGATATTCGATTAGCACTTGACGTGTAGCCTTAGAAATTCAAGTTTTTCGGGCAAAATAATTGTTTAAAAAATGTTCTAATTAATTATATCACCTAAACTTTATAGAAACATATTGTACGCGTCCCGAACTATATGAGAATTACGTTCAAATAAATAGATCTGTCGATATTCGAATAGCACTTGACGTGTAGCCTTAGAAATTCAAGTTTTTCGGGCAAAATAATTGTTTAAAAAATGTTCTAATTAATTATATCACCTAAACTCTATAGAAACATATTGTACGCGTCACGAACTATATGAGAATTAGTTTAAAATAAATAGATCTGTCGATATTCGATTAGCACTTGACGTGTAGCCTTAGAAATTTAAGTTTTTTGGGCAAAATAATTGTTTAAAAAACGTTTTAATTAATTATAACATCTAAACTTTATAGAAACATATTGTACGCGTCCCGAACTATATGAGAATTACGTTAAAATAAATAGATCTGTCGATATTCGATTAGCACTTGACGTGTAGCCTTAGAAATTTAAGTTTTTCTGGCAAAATAATTGTTTAAAAAATGTTTTAATTAATTATATCACCTGAACTCTATAGAAACATATTGTACGCGTCCCAAACTATATGAGAATTACATTAAAATAAATAGATCTGTCGATATTCGATTAGCACTTGACGTGTAGCCTTAAAAATTTACGTTTTTCGGGCAAAATAATTGTTTAAAAAATGTTTAAATTAATTATTTCACCTGAACTTTATAGAAACATATTGTACGCGTCCCGAATTATATGAGAATTACGTTCAAATAAATAGATCTGTCGATATTTGATTAGCACTTTTCGTCCAGCCTTAAAAATTCACGTTTTTCGGGAAAAATAATTGTTTAAAAAATGTTTTAATTAATTATATCACCTGAACTTTATAGATACATATTGTACGCGTCCCGAACTATATGAGAATTACATTAAAATAAATAGATCTGTCGATATTCGATTAGCACTTGACGTGTAGCCTTAGAAATTCAAGTTTTTTGGGCAAAATAATTGTTTAAAAAATGTTCTAATTAATTATATCACCTAAACTTTATAGAAACATATTGTACGCGTCCCGAACTATATGAGAATTACGTTCAAATAAATAGATCTGTCGATATTCGAATAGCACTTTACGTCCAGCCTTAAAAATTCAAGTTTTTCGGGCAAAATAATTGTTTAAAAAATGTTCTAATTAATTATATCACCTAAACTCTATAGAAACATATTGTACGCGTCCCGAACTATATGAGAATTAGTTTAAAATAAATAGATTCGTCGATATTCGATTAGCACTTGACGTGTAGCCTTAGAAATTTAAGTTTTTCGGGCAAAATAATTGTTTAATAAATGTTTTAATTAATTATATCACCTGAACTCTATAGAAACATATTGTACGCGTCCCGAACTATATAAGAATTACATTAAAATAAATAGATCTGTCGATATTCGATTAGCACTTGACGTGTAGCCTTAAAAATTCACGTTTTTCGGGCAAAATAATTGTTTAAAAAATGTTTAAATTAATTATTTCACCTGAACTTTATAGAAACATATTGTACGCGTCCCGAATTATATGAGAATTACGTTCAAATAAATAGATCTGTCGATATTCGATTAGCACTTGACGTGTAGCCTTAAAAATTCAAGTTTTTCGGGCAAAATAATTGTTTAAAAAATGTTTTAATTAATTATATTACCTGAACTCTTTAGAAAACTATTGTACGCGTCCGGAACTATATGAAAACTGCGTTAAAATAAATGAATCTGTTGATATTCTATTAGCACTTGACGTGTAGCCTTAAAAATTCAAGTTTTTCGGTCAAAATAATTGTTTAAAAAATGTTCTAATTAATTATAACATTTAAACTTTATAGAAACATATTGAAGGCGTCCCGATCTATATGAGAATTACGTTAAAATAAATACATCTGTCGATATTAGTTTAGCACTTGACCTGTAGCCCTAAAAATTCAAGTTTTTCGGGCAAAATAATTGTTTAAAAAATGTTTTAATTAATTATATCACCTGAATTCTTTAGAAAACTATTGTACGCGTCTGGAACTATATGAAAACTGCGTTAAAATAAATAGATCTGTCGATATTCGATTAGCACTTGACGTGTAGCTTTAGAAATTCAAATTTTTCGGGCAAAATAATTGTTTAAAAAATGTTTTAATTAATTATATCACCTGAACTGTATAGAAACATATTGTACGCGTCCCGAACTATATGAGAATTACATTAAAATAAATAGATCTGTCGATATTCGATTAGCACTTGACGTGTAGCCTTAGAAATTCAAGTTTTTCGGGCAAAATAATTGTTTAAAAAATGTTTTAATTAATTATATTACCTGAACTCTATAGAAACATATTGTACGCGTCCCGAACTATATTAGAATTACGTTAAAATAAATAGATCTGTCGATATTCGATTAGCACTTGACGTGTAGCCTTAAAAATTCAAGTTTTTCGGGCAAAATAATTGTTTAAAAAATGTTTTAATTAATTATATCACCTGAACTCTTTAGAAAACTATTGTACGCGTCCGGCACTATATGAAAACTGCGTTAAAATAAATAGATCTGTCGATATTCGATTAGCACTTGACGTGTAGCCTTAAAAATTCAAGTTTTTTGGGCAAAATAATTGTTTAAAAAACGTTTTAATTAATTATAACATCTAAACTTTATAGAAACATATTGTACGCGTCCCGAACTATATGAGAATTACGTTAAAATAAATAGATCTGTCGATATTCGATTAGCACTTGACGTGTAGCCTTAGAAATTCAAGTTTTTCGGGCAAAATAATTGTTTAAAAAATGTTCTAATTAATTATATCACCTAAACTTTATAGAAACATATTGTACGCGTCCCGAACTATATGAGAATTACGTTCAAATAAATAGATCTGTCGATATTCGAATAGCACTTGACGTGTAGCCTTAGAAATTCAAGTTTTTCGGGCAAAATAATTGTTTAAAAAATGTTCTAATTAATTATATCACCTAAACTCTATAGAAACATATTGTACGCGTCCCGAACTATATGAGAATTAGTTTAAAATAAATAGATCTGTCGATATTCGATTAGCACTTGACGTGTAGCCTTAGAAATTCAAGTTTTTCGGGCAAAATAATTGTTTAAAAAATGTTCTAATTAATTATATCACCTAAACTTTATAGAAACATATTGTACGCGTTCCGAACTATATGAGAATTACGTTAAAATAAATACATCTGTCGATATTAGTTTAGCACTTGACCTGTAGCCCTAAAAATTCAAGTTTTTTGGGCAAAATAATTGTTTAAAAAACGTTTTAATTAATTATAACACCTAAACTTTATAGAAACGTATTGTATGCGTCCCGAACTATATGAGAATTACGTTAAAATAAATAAATCTGTCGATATTCGATTAGCACTTGACGTGTAGCTTTAGAAATTCAAATTTTTCGGGCAAAATAATTGTTTAAAAAATGTTTTAATTAATTATATCACCTGAACTGTATAGAAACGTATTGTACGCGTCCCGAACTATATGAGAATTACGTTCAAATAAATAGATCTGTCGATATTCGATTAGCACTTGACGTGTAGCCTTAGAAATTCAAGTTTTTCGGGCAAAATAATTGTTTAAAAAATGTTTTAATTAATTATATTACCTGAACTCTATAGAAACATATTGTACGCGTCCCGAACTATATTAGAATTACGTTAAAATAAATAGATCTGTCGATATTCGATTAGCACTTGACGTGTAGTCTTAAAAATTCAAGTTTTTCGGTCAAAATAATTGTTTAAAAAATGTTTTAACTAATTATATCACTGGAACTCTTTAGAAAATTATTGGACGCGTCCGGAACTATATGAAAACTGCGTTAAAATAAATAAATCTGTTGATATTCGATTAGCTTTTCACGTCTAGCCTTCAAAATTCAAGTTTTCCGGGCAAAATAATTATTTAAAAAATGTTTTAATTAATTATAACACCGTAACTTTTTAAAAAACTATTGTACGCGTCTAGAACTATATGAAAATTGCGTTAAAATAAATAAATCTGTTGATATTCAATTAGCTCTTCACGTCCAGTCTTCAAAATTCAAGTTTTCCGGGCAAAATAATTTTCAAAAAAATGTTTTTATTAATTATAACATCATAACTTTTTTAAAAACTATTGTACGCGTCCGTATCTATATGGGAATTGCGTTAAAAAAAACAGAACTATTAATATTCAACCAGTATCTCATGTTTAGACCTATAAATATAAGTTTCCCATCTAGATAGTTGTTGAAAAATACTTTAAAAATTTTTAAATTAATTAATTTTGTCTATTTGAGATGCCAGTTGCACCAAATCCACGTGCGCAGACGTTAACGCATATATACGTATGTTTTGTAACAAAAAATTATTTTTTCATTAATTTAATCATCAGAACTATTAATAGAACGTCTCTAAATGATAGGACTCTATAGATTTAGTCTTCTCTGTGGTCGTATATTTGAAATACGGTGAGATGCTATTATGTGATTTTGGAAGTTAGCATCTCATTTATAAAATTTTAATTAAAATAGATAATTCAACGTAACTATTGTTGATACCTATCAAGAACTGTAGAACTATGCTGGAGGCAAGTAATTCTGCAGTATTTTTATGAGATGCTAAACTTTGAGATGCTAACTTCACACACGTTTAATCGGCATCGCGGAAAAGCGACAACAATACTTCGAGAGATGCGAGTATCGATGCCATGCCCTTTTTTAGAAAGGAAAGGACATTGCACTATATTAAAATAATATTGATAAAACTTGATTTGTTTAGATAATACGAGTTTATAAAAAAATACTCTTATATTGAACTAAACAAGATGTTTTTTTTAGATTTTTGAATTGAATAAAGCCGCCAATAAATTTTCACCAATATATTTTTCTGAAATAATTCGTGTTAAATATGCAAAAAATGACTTCTTTTTTATGACATTTGATAAATTTTTTTAAAATTAAAGTTATCTTGAAATTCTAATTAGAAGTTCTAATAGAATTTCTAATAGAAATTTTAATTAAAGAATAATAAAAAAGATTAAATATATTGTTTGGTTTAAAATAATTAAAGAAATATTTTTTATAAATCAATGTTACTTGTATAGGGTAAACTCGGGTAAGATGGCCATAGTTTTTTTAAATGCAAAAGACACACTTTTATTTTTATTATTTTTTAATAGCGTTTGGTATATTACTTCACTGAAGCTTTAAGTATGTAAAACTATCGACATTAAAGAGAAAATACTTAATAAAAATTTTTTATTATCAAAAAATTGAAATATGAACATTGGCCATCTTTCACAACTTTTATGGAAAAGATGGCCACAGTATTATAGAACAATTGGCTATACATTTTTTATGTACTTAACATATAAAGAATAATAAAAAAAACTTATAATTTTACATATTTAGTTTTATTGCCACATATTATCACATTTAATTTTATTTTTAAACATTTTATTTTTCATATTAAATGTTCACACAAGTTAGGATCAATTTAATTTATTGTCATTACAAAAAAAAAAAAAAAAAAAACATATATAATATGTGAAATTAAAATATTAGGTGCATAACTTAATTCTCGTCTTTTTTAATAAAACATATACATAAACACTTACCCCGAAATGTCATGGGCTATCTTGCCCAAACTGCGAGAGAAAGATAATCATAGTATTTATTTAAAAAATAGAAAAGGAAAAAAAAATATAATTGCACATTACAATTTACATATTTTTGTTACGTGGGTAACGTTCATTGTAATAGCACAACTGTCATTTATTCGATGATTGTGGCAATTTCTAATAAACACGTGAAAAACTTTGCAGGCAGTTAAAAATAAAAACGTGATGTGACATCCACAATATCATTATTTCAAATAGTATACGCACCTAAATTAGAGTAAATATAGATTATCTTTGAAAATAATTACGAGAACACATTATTTAGCAATTATTGGAGAAATTATAGCCATTGGCCATCTTTTACGTATGACTATCATACCCTATCTTACCCTAATGTATGCAATGGAGTATTTGCAACGAAATTTTACACCGAATCCGATCAGTTAAGACCATATAAAATTATATATAATATTTTAAATACTAAATGTATAAATACTGATGAATTATGCCCATCATCGGTTTCACAACAAAATGACTCGATGCCGGTGGTACGAAGCAATACATCAGTGGTAAATGTCCATGTTTTCGTATGAGAAACGTGGCGTACGTCGTCGACAAGGGTATACAAGGAGGCATCTTAACTACATGAGGTGTCTCATATTGAGGAATCCAACCGTCGGAGCAAACAGGAAAGGAGTGACCTAAGTAAAAAGGACAGATCAAATTAGGTAACCTTGGCATTATGTAAACGCGAAAGACAGAGAAAGAGCGAGAGAGAGAGAGAGAGAGAGAGAGAGAGAGAGAGAGAGAGAGAGAGAGAGAGAGAGAGAACGCACATACCCAGCATAGGACATCCTATGGACGTTCATTTTGGTCCATTTTACGTTCACACATCTATGGACATGAAATGGACGTCCATCGTATGTCCAATTTCAGGCATTCATCAATGACCAATATTTGGACTTTCATAGGATATCCGGTCTTGGGCTTGTATTTATATTGTCGAATTTTTATTATTAAAGCGGTCTTAATTGTTATCTCAGTACACACGATGATTTTCCGGATCTTTATACAATGAGTCTCACTAAACACCGAATATAGCAGCAACATTGCGGCAATGTTATAACATTGTAGCAATATTACAGCAATATTACAAAATTGCCGCAATGTTCTGTGTTTACTGGGGATGTTCGTGTCCGTCCTTAATTTTTATCATTTCTACAAATATATAGAAATTATTAAATGATTCGTATTATAATACTTTTACATTTTTAGAAAGTGTATGATTATATATTAAAAATTGAAATTGTATATAAATGTTATAATTATAGCCGACAATATTCTAAGAATATTTCAAGATATATATATTTATATATGTAATATTTTCAAATTTTATTGGTGTCTATAATTTATATATAACTTTAATTATAATTATAATATCGATCTGTATTATTAATAAATAAATAAATATGTATATATATACATATACACATTATATTATATAATATACCGGGTGAAATGTAACCAGAATCCATCCCGTAATAAAAAGATAGACGGCATTGAGAAGAAAATAAAAGTTCAATATTGTTTTGGATTAGGTCCACCAATAATCGAGATATTAACGTATAAAATCGGCAAATAATAGAAATATAATAATAAGCTTCTCATACATTCACGATAAATTTTTTCTTCAGTGTTATGGCTCGAGCGGATTAAGCTTTTCTCTCGGTGCGCTCTCATTCGCATAATTTGAAAAATTAATACCTTGATTATTGGTGGACCTAACCCAAGCCCTAACCCAAGACAATATTGGACTTTTATGTTCATCTCGATCTCTTTTATCTTTCTATTACGGGATGGCTTCCGGTTACATTTCATTCTGTATACATAAATTTCTTAATTACAATAATTAAAAATATTGATTTATTATGTTGTATTTTGTTTCATATAATAAATATATAATTTGATTCTGCATTTCAAATTTATTATTGCTCATAAACTTCTCCTTTATATTTTTATTTAACTTTATTTTTTATTATTTAAATTAAATATTTATTTTACCAATAATTACGAATATTAGGGCACTAAAATATGTCCATATGACGTCCTTTTAGGTCCATTTCAGGTCCTTTTTTGGATGTTCAATGGACGTCCGAAGTTGCGAACAACGAGCGTTCATAAGACGTCCATTGGACGTTCGTCGCATCTTATTTGGTTACTCCAAATAGACGTCCCAATGTCCATAAGACGTCCAGTGAACATTCAGTAAACGTTCATGTGCTATCTGGGTACCGATTAGCCGCACAGAGGTGATTGCAGGGAATATCAGGGTTTCTTTTTTAGAGTGGTCTTCTTGCCGCTCGACAAACACATTTCCAATGAAGTCTCTCACGAAGAAACTGCTTTCTTGATTGGGATTAAATGTGAATTCGAATAGAGCCGTTTGGGTTGCTGGTATCCTCGCAATGGTGGGTGATATATTGAAAATTCCTTCAAAGTCTACAATTAAAAAAATATATGCTGTAAATTATTTATTTTAAATATTTCATAAATTTATTTATTTGCAAATCTGTCCTGTCATAAGGTTTGTCACAAGTATCAAATTTTTTAAATAACACATACAGCTACATATCCCTCTACACACAAATCACTTCATTTTTTTTGCACACAAAATTTATGAATTTTTGGACTTATGACCGAAATATTGTATATCGAAATATGTATGTTAAATAAAAGTAAAATAGTAAATTATAACAAAGTGTATTAAGCACTCGTTGTAAATAAATACCGATTCAAATTTGCAACCTATTTACCTAATAAATAACATATAAAAATTATAATCTTTAAAATGTATTTTGTCATCTTTTTAAGTAAAGGCTTTATTTATTTTTAATTATAAAATAATTATTTTATATAAATAATTTTTTATTTTTTTTAAATGTAAATATGGTTAACTTGAAACTTATAATTAATTTAATTTTTGAACGAAAGGAGAGTTTATACGTGTTTATACATGTCAAGGAATAAAAAAGAGTAGCACTATAGTACATCCATAATTTATATATATATTTATGTACTTTGAATTAGACTCTGGAGTCTTTTCATCATTTATATCGAGTATATTCAGTTATACATATATCTATATATACATATATATGCCGGGATCAAAATACTTTTGTTTAGGCTGGAATCGACTATTATTACTTCTAAGGGTCTAAGAAAGTGATTCTACCCATTTTAATCCAATTTTGCAGGGGACCGAAAATATGCCTTAGGAACCCTTCTTTTTTGAAACGTAAAATACGTATTTTGAATTCTAAGTAATTTAATACTTCAATCAAGAATATTAAGTTAAAATAAAAATTTGATTTGTTTATTATTTTAATGTTTCTCTTTTTAATAGACTTATAAGACTGCTTTTTAGACATGAAAAATATAAATTTCTTTTTAAATATATAATAAAAAATTATTCTATATTTGAGTACATTTTAAGAGAGACTATTATTTTAAAAAATATTCTTTGTTAAAGATAACCTTTATTTAAAAGATAAAAAGTAAGTTAAGTAATCATTTTTGACAGTAGAATTGATATTGTTATGTATGTACAGGATTATTTATCAATTAATTATATAATTATAGAAAAATGGATCATTGTATTTATTTAACTTTATAATTTTTGTTTATTTAGAATAATTTTAAAATTTAAAAGATAAAAAATAGTAATGAATATTAATACACGGAAAGAAGTTGAATAAAAAAATTACTTGTTTCAATTAAACGTCAATGTCACCGGCTGTCATAAATGTCATCTAGTTAATTCAACATAATTTGTGGCTAAATACATAGTTTTTAAACTAATGAAATATAATGACAATTTAATTGGCTTAAAAGTTGATTCAACAAGAATTTAAAATAAAACAATAAAATATTTTGTTAAAAGAAAAAAATATTTACTATCAATCCAAATACTTAGTACAATTAATCAAATATTTTTTTAGATTTAATCAAATTTGTTAAAAACAAAGAACATATGCTTTGGGATAGTCGAACAAAACTGCATATTTAAAATAATAAATACAATTATTCGATTTTTCAAATTATATGTATCATTCTATCCCATCCTAACTGGGATGCCAACTAATCGTCCTAAAAAGGATGGATTGAATGTTTTTATAGGAGTTTCCAATTTTGGGAACTATTTGCACGGATCCAAAAAAGTTTCTTTTATATCCCAAAATTCCGCATCTTTTACATAAGAAAGTAGGCTGCTTTACAGCGGGTGATCAAACTATCCGTTCGTGCGCGTGATGGGTTGCGCGTCATTATACAATATGTATAATCAAATCAACAAAATGGTGTATTTGTATTAATAATATCAAAATTGACTATATTGTTAATTATTAATAAATATTTCATATAATTGAATTGATAGAAAATTAATTTAATAAACGGCATTTATTCGATTATATAACGAAAATTGATCGACTTTAATTTAAGTAAGTACTTATTTAATCAAAGTAATATAGGTATTTATGTATTAGAAAAAAATGGATATATAATTGATACAATGATTTATAACTGATAATATAATGAATTCTTCAAATGTTCTACGCTATTAAAAAAAAAGATTTTAATTGATAAAACAAAAATATGGCACATCAATTTAATTAATGATATTATTAAATTAACAAAATCAATTTTAATTAAACTGACGTTGTTGATTGAACATTGTATTTTGTTTCATGCAACAGAAAATTTAGTTGAATAAAGAGTATTTATTTAATTACATAAATACATAATTATTAATTTTATATTTAGTTAAAGTAAGCATTTATTTATTTGAAAAGAGTAAATAAGTATACAATTGACACAATAATATTTTTCAAATGTTTTATGCTATTAAAAGAAAAATTTTAATTAATAAAATAGAAGCATTAATTTGATTAATAATATTATTAAATTAATAAAATCAATTCCGATTACATTGATTTTGTTGATTCAACATTTTTTTTCCATGTAATAGCATATTAATATTAATGATTCAGTAGACGTTAACCTTGTATCCATTTAATTAATACATCGGACTGGCTGTGATTAGTAAGACACAGAGTCTCTGGAATTCTTTGAGTAGCGTTTTCTGTCTCTACGTCGGCTTGACCGAAGTTGATATAATTCTTCGATGAAGAGATCGTAGGTAAATTTTGCGCAGTGGCGACAGTATCGCTCGTATATCCTTCGAAGCCATTTTTGAAATTCCCTGGATAATTAAACTGACTCTGCATGCTAGTTTTATGTAATGTCTTGCAGTAGTAGCCATATAACTCTAAGATGATCGGTTCCTATAAAACGTATCATCGTGAATATTTCACATACACCTAAGTTTTTTAATTAAAAAATTTTTCTAATTTATTCGTAGTATCACAAATGTTTCACATTTAGATAAAAGTTAACTTGACTAAGTTTCTTAAGCAGATTAAATTTTTTTAATTGAAATATTCATACAATTAAGTTAAAAAAATATTTAAACTAAAATAATTTATGTATTTTACAATTAAATATATAAATATTTAAATTAAAAGAATTCAATAAAAAATTTAGTTAACTATTTTTTATTTCAATAAAACGGAATCAGCATGTTTTTTTCATAAAGAGCGAAGTAGTAAATATTTTAACAGATAAAATGTCTTGACATAAAAGTGATTTCATAAATCTTTCTCTCTTTTTCTCTCTCTCTCTCTCTCTCTCTCATGTCTTGACATAATTTTAATTTATTAATAACAATGAAATTATTTTTAAAGAATTAATTCTAAAAATTTTATATTAAAGCTTCTTTTATACTAAAAAAATTTCAAACAATTTTTTTTGTGCTATTAAAAAATAAAACAATTTGTCATAAAAATGTAATAATAATAATTGCTTGGGCACAAAAATATGTTATAGAATTTTGGCGGCTCGTAGTTTACCGAGCTTTATCTCAATGAAGGATGTTAGGACAATGAAGTTCTAATTTTGGTAACTATTCCTTATTTAAAAAATATTATAATTCTATAGGTAATTGTTACTTAAAAAATAATAATAATAAAAATTGAGTAATTGTTTTTTTTTTAACACTAGAATGATATTCTTTTACATGTACAACTCTGATGAGAATAAATCACTAAAATTGTGTTAAAAACAATTCTGAAATTGTTGAAACTGGAAATTACTGAAATATTGAATACGTTAAATAAACTTTAACATAAATTATAATAGCAGGGTACTGTAAGTTCTAAAGATAATTATTAAAAATATTAAAAAGAAACAACTGCAAAATATATAATTTTACAGATTTATTAATAAAAATTGAACATAAAAAATTTGTTGTAATATACTATGAATTCTAAAGATAATTAAAAATGTTGAAAAAAAATAAAAATAATTGTAATATATATGTATATATAATATTTATACAAATTTATTAACAAGGGTTGTATAATGTACTGAATTCTATATAAGGATAAATAATAAAAATGTTAAAAAAATAATGAAACAAAAATAAACAATATTAAGTTAAGTTTTCAGTTAAATGTTTCTACTTAAATATTTGCAAATTAATTGTAATACAAATGTTTAAGTTTACAATATTTAGGATTATTAAAAAATTTTAAAATCATTTATTTCTTTATAATTACAATTATATTGAATTTTATATTGAAATTTATATTGAAATCTTAATGAAATAATACTGTAAAGGTGGGTCAATTGAAAGAGATTTTCAAATATAATTAAATAATATTTCAATGTTATTCATTACAATTTCAATAATTATTTCCATCAGAGTAGTCATAAAAAATTCAAAATTTTTCATAATTTTACATGATTCAGGATTAAGCACGGAAAATGGCATGTGTAGAGCCCGTTCTCCCGAGGCGCGAAGGTAATCGTCACGCACTTGCGAGAACGGGGCCCGATTTGTCCCTGTTGCGGATTCGCTTGGAATGGCCCCTGAAGCGGATCAACGTCGAACATGAAAGTCGCCGTAACTTTCGAATCGTTGATGAGCCTGATCCGTTTCTTCGCCTCGCGACACTCGTTCGTGCACACCATGACTAATTTCGTGGCGGATGAAGAAACTACAGGTCCTGCGCATATAAATTATCTTTCTACGTCACACGATGACGAACGTATACCGTAAATGTTGTCGGAATTTCAGGACACGTATGTCCGGATAATTAATGACTCAGAACTTAAATAAAACGGGACTTAATCTAAGTCGGAGATTTCAGTGACGTATGCTTCCCAATAAAACCATAAGATCGTAATTATGTCTCTTCGAATTCGTTGACGTCTGTGTCGCGCTTTGACAATTGAGTGAAAATTAAAAGTTAAACTCCATGAAATAAAAAGATCAATTCCATGAAATAAAAAGTAGAAACAAAAAGGAAGACTTTCTAAATAACAATCAATGAAATTAAAATAAATGAAAATACACTAACAATAAGTTTCAGTGCTATACTTTTATAACTTATCAAATCGGTGAAGTAAATGCACTGTCGTTTAGATAATACATTAATTTTGATAGTCGAAATCATTAAAAGATAGTAAATATCTAATTATCATAGTTATAAACATAGCATTATAAATCAGTGAATAATACTGATCCATTTAGAGAGTATAATTAAGTAGAATATTTCCCAAAAAATGAAATTGATCACTTTAGCTTCTGATGGTTACAGAAAGCTTTAACTATAAAGGATACTTAGGAATTCTTAAGGATTCCGTACCGATGCACGTTCCACGGACTTGGATTTTTAAGCGTTCGCCAGCCGAGTTTTCGATCGTAAAGTAATCGATGTTTTCGGCCAATGGCACGAACGGCCGATAGTATATTTTGCACTTGTACGTCTGGCCAGGAAGCAAAGACCACGAGTAGCCGCATAATTCGAACACGTGATCCAGCGGATTAGTAGTTGCATCTCTTCGGGCTTCGTAAGTATGCTCGATCTGTATCACATCATCAATTAGTCACAGTAACGTGAGCAATGCTTTACAAACAAATGGTAAGTAAAATTAAAATTTAAAACAAATGTTTTGTTGTTATTTCTTCGTTGTTAAGCATTTAGATTGCAAAAAGGCTACATGTTCAATTTGTTGAATATATAACAAAAATCATTTTTATATAGTTAATAAAATATGTAGAAAACAATCTAGTTTCTTTTTAAATTAAAAAAATGTAATACTCGGATCATTTTTAAGTCTATTCTCTTCATCGAAGTTTTATGTTTATAATTATCATCAATATAGAATAATTTTAATTGTGATTTAATTTAGTTTTTTTAGGATTGGGAAAAGATAAAAAATAAATCAAACCGAGATCAAAGTTAATCTTTATTAGTGAAAACAGGCATCAGTTATTAGTTATTAGTGAAAACAGGCAACCAAAACATTCTTAACATGGATAAAAAGTTGGATGTAATTTTCTTTTTAAATATTTATATATATTCCAAAATTATTTTATACAGCTCAAGGTGCAGAAAATAATCAGCTATTTTAAGTTTAATAAATTATTTTTTTAATTATTTTTAAACCTTTTAAATAATTTAATGTGATCAAAATTGCTTGTAAATATGGTAAAGAAATTATGTAATTCTCTTCTGTAAATACATTTTAAATCAAAAAATTGTCTTTCTTTTAAAAATTAAAAAATTAATATTTTGGCCATTTGCAAATACATCTCCTTAAATTAATTAAAATTTTAATCAAAGTCGCTCTTTAAACATAAAAGAAATTGAACAACTATTTTTTAGAAATATTTAGACATATTTAAAAATAATTTTAAACAGTTTTTAGAAGAGCGTAGTAAAAATAATATACTCTTTTTTTTAAATTAAACGATTGATATTTTAACATGCATTCTTTTAATTTAATCAAAGTTTGGTTGAAATCGTTTTTTTATTATTATAAATTTAAATTATTTCGATCATTTAGATTATTTTGATCATTTTAATCATTTAGGTTTTTTTGATATTAAATTATTTTAATCATTTTAATTATCTACTTTAATTAAAGTTTTAATTGTTCAGATATAAACAATAAATTAAGTTGTAATCTTCTTTTTAGATATTTAGACACATCTAAAAATGATTTTATGCAAAGATGTGCGGGTAATAATTTGTTACATAAACTGTTTTTAAATTTAAAAAACTTTCGATCACATTTTTAAAGGTATCGCCTTGAGTTAATCGAAGCTTGATCGAAATTGTTTTTAGATGTAGAAACAACTATAAATGTCGGATACTAACGCAACTCTCGTTAATTATCTCCAGCCACTTGATAACCATGGCGCCTGTTTCGACCTCACCGAATTCCATGTGGATTTTTCTATTCGCTTCGCAGTGCATTTTCTCTTTTCGTTCCTGTCTGATTATTGAGCAATATTTCTCTTTCTCTCGTCCCTTCTTTTTCTCGCAGCTTTGATTGCTCCGAGCGAGGAGAGGAACGTAGATCTTTCGTCTCGAGGTCTCGATCGCGCGATCGATGTCTGTCCTCTCGAAGGCGGCGGCGTCGCGTCGGTCGACTCGACCGACGGGACTTGTTTGGTCACCCTCAAGAGAGACAGATGGGTGACGCATCTAAACAGTAACATCGTGCAATTCGTTTTGGTTGTTGTTGTGCGACTTCCCGTGAATATTCCGTGTCGGCTACGTTTTCACACGGCTGTGTCTCATCATCGTTGTCGAGCACGTGATAACCTGGCCGCTACTCCTGGCGCATCCTGCATGGCCTTGTGACACCCAGCCTCGCGCGATCGCGACCCGAAGATGGCCCGGGACGCAGCAGGCATCTACCTGCTGATCGTGATCGCGCACCTATGCTCGTGCGCGCGTCTACACGTTAATTACAAGTATTACAATGAATGTAAGTCCATGTTAGCGGAAAAGATTTCTTTCTTTCTCGTTTAACCTCACTTATATGTATTCTCATTGCTAGGTTGGAGATTTCCCTTGATTTCAGATTTTGTTATTATATAACTTGATAAAGTTTTTAGAGGAATTTTAGAGGTAGATGAGGAAGATACAAAGATCCATAGTAGTATTTTGGGGGAATTTGTATCTATAATACATTAATTTTTTTAAAATATTTATTATAGATGTTTATAACACCTGGTAATACTGTTGTAGATCGTCTCGAGAGCGACAGGATTTGCCACCTCCTGAACAAGAAGCATACGCTCGATATGCGTAACGGCGCCGCGGCGATTGTCAACCCGCATCACATGTTTGATCATTGGGTCGTCAAGGCTGATCGCAACTGTACGTTCGTCTTCAGGACCAGCAGGGGCGAGGGTCTCTTTGCGGTTATTCAAAGAATGTTTTTCCGCCGCGAGGGCGATCATTGTATCGATTACGTACGAGTGAGTAGATAAATACATTTACTGAAGCCTGATTTTGTGCCAATATAGATTAACTTTGAATTCTGTTTAACTCACCCAGATGGCAAAGCTTGTTTAGGCAAAATTGCACAAATCTGTGATTGTTTATGATTCTGACAGCTTATATTTGCCTTATATTTGAAACAACAAATTTAGCTGATGACATTTTCAAAGTTACTGACAAGTTACTATCCAAAGCTCATCATATCAATTTGCCAACAAATACAGATCTCTATTGCTGTAATTCTTATACATGGCCACAACAGACATGTTACTATCTAGACTTATTTTCTATTTACTTTTAATTTTTAGAGAATTAGAAAAATTCTTGATAAATGTTTTAAGTTCAAGAGAAGCGACGGTCACTACACGAGCAAGTTCTGTGGGAAAATAAATCGCAGCGAAACAATGTATCTTTCGGTTCCTGAGCCTGATGACAATTCGGGTAAAGCAAGCGATAGCCGGTCATATAATTATGATATGTATGCGGAATATGATCCTATTAAACAATGGAAACCATGGCAAATAGATATTGGATCTGCCACGATAGAAACCGAAATATTTATTTCCAAAACACCATCGGATCAAGTCCTGGACCTTGTTATAGCTTACACACCTTATAAAAGTACGTTTCTTTTATATTAGAATTGTGTATTTCAAAATTACATTTATATAGATTATTTACACATTGTTTACACAATTTTTTCATACAAACAATGTAAATTATAAATTGGATATTACAATATAGAAGAAAGAGATTATTTTAGTCTGGAGAACAAAAGCATTTGCTTATTTTTAGAGTAAACTACACATATTTTGTTATGCTTTTATACATTTTTTAAATTTATTATTTATTTGATATATTATTTACTATTTTTTGTATATTTAATAAGTTTCTATTTTTGTATGATATAATATTTTAAATATATTGATATGATTTCTCAGAAATTATTACAGTTATCGACTTCAACATAAATTAATTTTATAAGCCATAAATTTTAACTTCAATTCAGTTCTTAAAAAATATTTACATTTTACCTGACTTTGATTTTACATATATTAAAATAGATAGATACTTAAATAGTTTTCAAAAATTCATGTCAGCCCATTAAAAAAAATGTGTTTTTAAATTTACATAATACAAAAACTAATAAACATTTCAACGTTAAATAAAGATAAAAGAATCAATATTAGTTTGCAGCAGATTTTAGTGCTTAATAATAATAATAATTTTTGTGTGAATTTTCACAATCTCCAGCTCACATGCGCACCGCATATTTGTTGGTCTTAAAACACAGTCCTTAACTGATGCCGAAATATGTAAAATCACAAATTAAATTAAGAATAATTTAATAATATTAATGCTTATAAGCATCTTAAAACATTATTGTGAAAAATAAATTTCTATTTTTATCGAATAAAGGTTTTAACATTTGAATTAAAACCTATTTAATAATATAATAGAGATGTTGAATAGTAATTTTGAATTTTTTAGGTTTGTTAAAAACCTAGAACAATAAAAAAAACTTGATCTAAATAGAAAATCTAGATTACAAACAAAAAGAGTAAAAATATGATGGATAATTAATATATTTAATTAGTATTGTTTTAATTAGTATTGATAAAATAAAGTTATTCAACATTAAAAAACGGAATATAAATTTTACTATTTCTGAAATCTGACTCTTCAATGATCACATAAATGATATATAAAACATAGTTTACATTGTATATACATAATGTAAAGTATTTATATTAAGGTTTAACATTTTAGGAATAAAATATAAATACTTTATATTACATAATGTACAACATGAATTATATAAACTATACTTTAAGTGTCGTTTATGGAAACAATAATCTATGAGTCATAGAAGATTTAAAAGTAGTGAAACGTAGATTGTTTTTTTTTATTTTTAATATTTTATATTTTATCTATAAAGACAGATATTAACAATTTTATAGCTTAATTATTTTTTTGTATTACGTTATCCAATTTATAATAATTTAAATTTTTGCATCGTCTATATGAAAAAGATTCATGGAAATGTAACGGAAACAATAACCCATGAAGACATAATCTTAGAATACGTGGCACAATCTTGATTTATATTTAACACATAAATGTTCAACTCTGATATTAAATGTAAGAAATGTCTGGATTATAAATACATAATCTTATCGATAACGTTTTTGCAGATTGTATACAGGCAGATCTCGACCAATACAAGCCGGTCGGAAATAACAGTTGCATTCGGAAGGAATACATATGTGACAGGATCTACAATTGTCCTTTCGGCATATGTTCTGATGAGGTGAATTGTCCGGTCAGCAGCGATCGGCACCCCAAGGACGATACTGCCACAAAGGTCACTGTAGGAGCAGTCACCACTATGATTCTCTGTTTCATCATTTTTGTTATGTGTCTATGGATCTGTAAAAAGTCGCAAAAGTTGTGTTGGTCGTCGGATTGCGCCGGTCCGAATGTGTGTTCGCGCCCGGTCTCTTTGCCTGATGCGGATGCGGTCCAAGGATCCAATCGGGCGGTACCGACAGCCCCCATGTTGGAAGTCGCTGTGTCCTCACCCGTCGCGGACAAGGATCTGCCACCCAGTTACGACTCATTGTTCCCTGAACAGAGTAGAGATCCTTCCAGATCGTAAGTTATCGAAGCCGAGGACGAATACTGAGCGTCGATTAAATATATCGTCTAATGTTTTAATTAGACGCTGTGTTGTCGCGCATCTAGTGACGTAACTAAATCGATCTTCTATACTTTTCAAGGTATGAGCAGAATTTTACTATGAAAGAAAACGCTCTGATAAATTGACGGATGCTGCATGCATCAATTTCGATTGTTATGCATATAGTCGTGATTTCCAGTGTGAGCTAAGCTCGCAGCTTTAGGATACTATTCATGCTATAAATAAGTCAAGTATGACTAAGATGCTACACGACACTATCACCCTTCGTTCGTTTTGTGACAATGGACGAAGTCTTAAATCAACGAATTGTTGCATGCATCGATTTAATTTTGACCAAAGTAATTCCTTACTATTAGAGCATTCAATGCTACTCATTCACCGTCCACATCTAATTGCGCCAATATATACAGTACATTTACATGCAATTCTGTCATATTAACATATTCGTTGTTTCTCTTTTTTATATTAGTGAGATTATGCAAGATGCAGCGGTTAATAGGTAACTCAGTTAAATTTTTTTTCACTTATATGTATAGTATTTTACATTGATTTTTTTTCTTTATACGTGTATAGTTTTAAAATTTCCTCTGTTTCTTCATTGCAGCCTTATTGAATTACAATGTCAGAAATAGGAAACTATGTGATGTATTTTTTTCTTCCAATATACGCTAAAATAAATTGGGTTTTCCTACGCCACTACTAGTGCATGTTCAATAGCATATTGCAAGAAAAAAAGTTTATATAACGATTCTTATTTTTGATTCAACTTAGGGATGTAATTAGAAAGTAGAAATCTTAAATGTTTGAATTTTTACGTTTTGTATTATTTTCTAACAAATATTGAAGAAATAATACTACAACGAAAAAAAGTCTAAAAACAGTTTTTTACAAGAGAAAATCCAGATATATATATCTTGTGAATTTTCAAAACTTTAATATAAACATGTCGAATTTAATGTTATAAAAATAATGCAATATTCAAAAAGTTATGTAATATTCAGGTGCCAATGTGTGAAAAATCAATGTTGGAGTTAAAAGATTTTAACCTTTGTGTCCACGACTAGGTACAAATGTATCCACTTTTTTGAAAAATTTTTATGTTCCTGTCAAAATTTTTTCAATCGCGTTCGGATTGTCGCAATTTGATCGTTTTACTATTAAAATATGCTTTTACTTTAATTTTTTAAAAGCTGGAATTAAAAAATATATTGCATTAAAGTTTACCTGGGCCATAATTGGGGTACATATGTACCCACTAGTAGAAATATATTTTTTACGTGCAAGTTATCAAGTCAATTAATGAAAAGGCTTGTGAAATAAATAAAAACAGAAGTTTTTATAAACAAACAGTAATAATTATTTATTTATCACATTCTTAACACTTTGTAATAGTATGCTCATCACACACCAGTTTTGGCGTTCTGAACAAGATTTTCGTGTTTTTTGCGTCTTTTAATAGTTTGTCTATTAAACTATTGTCAACATAGATGACACGACCCAGCAAATATTTTTTTTTATCATCTCTTTGTTCAAATCCAGAAAGAACGGGATTTATTGGCCTACCAAGAATAGTCTCCACTGCCAGTTTTACATTATAATATTTCATTGTTTGTAAATTTTGCGATCGATCCCCAATTATTGAAAAAACAAGCTCGTGACCATAGAGATGTAAGAATAAAGCGTGTGAGTTGTATATTATCATATAAGTGGCTGCGATAGATAGAAAGAGAAAGCTAGAATAAGGGCCCCTCTGTCTAATGACGCATGCGTAGAGTTAGGGAACAAACTGTAAGTGCGCGCTTATTTTGTAAGAGTACAATATTAATTTGAGTCTTTTATGAGAAATTGAAATTATAAAGATAATAAGAAATCGTAGAACACTAAAAAATTATTATTATGTACAAAAATAAATATGAACTTTAAATTCTTTAAGGCACAACTTAAATATTTTAGTAATATAATATTGATACACGTACGTGATGGCAACGTTAACAATGCATTTACTTTTTAACTTGTATAGGTACGGGGAGATCGCGCTTAACTTTCGGAAATTTTTATTTTTTGTAACAAAAAATTAAATATAAAGAAATTTTATATAACTATACATTAAAAGTAAGCATGTACAAGAATTATAATTATTCTGCTAAAAAAATATTTATATATAGTCATCAAAATAAATAATAAAGGTTGAATTCTAGAATTATTATTATATTTTATTTTGCTACAAAAAGTGTAAAATACAAAATTTTGAAGAACATAACAGTATAATTAAACTTATTAAACATATAGAGAAATATATAGATATTACTGTCCCTTAAAAATCGTCAATTTATTATTCTGCATTGACGTGCACGCGATGCACGGACGTAGACTCGGCAGACTTCAAAACCATTCTCTTGTGCATGCACGACATGCAAAGGTAGAGGGGCCTTTATTTAGTGTTCTCTTTCTAATTCTCTACTGCTGTCTTTCTCGTCTGTCTTACGTACTCTATTCTTATATCTCTATGCTCGTGACTTAATTGTCGCATAAATATTCTGCGTTCATTTGTTTTTTTTTTAAACATTTATTATTTTCGTAATAAATAATGTAAGCTGCAAGAGTTGCAATGTCTATAATATTTTAAAAAAGAGCAAGTGGCCATCTCTGAATACACCGTTTACACAAGGCCTGTTCTTCGTCGCTGCACTGCTGCACTGGTGCAATAAGTTAGAATGAGACAAATATATTTTTTCTTATTCTAACTTATTGCACCAGTACAGCAGTACAGCTATCAAGAACAAGTCTACACTGTTTTGTGTATCTTCCAATCTGTCCATTGTGTCGACTCCAGTTTTATATCTATTGTAGTAAAGGATAATTTCTGGTTTTTCTTTGCGTCATTTGACATTACTTTATCGGAGTGCATAATCGAAAGCAATATAACAGCTTTCTATTTTTGTACATAGGAACAAATAGTAATTTTCATGAATAATGTCGAAAATTCTGCTCTTGTTTTGGAAAGAGCCATGGATTTTGATATGTAGGATTTGTTTTTCTTTAGAGTGCCAACAACAGTCAAATCCCAAGATAATAAATGCTTAGTTAGCGGCAAAGACGTGAAAAAATTGTCCATGCAGATATTTCTTCCAAATCCTTTATACAGCTGTGCGAGTTCTTTGACAACTCTTTCTCCTCGATTGATTTCACGTGTCTCACCTACTTTACCTGTGTAAAGCAAGCCTTTCAATGGATAAGAATTTTCGGCATCACAAATTCACCATATCTTTATTCCATATTTAGCTGACTTATAATTAGATGGAATGTATTGTGTAAATCTTGTTCTACCTTGGTAAAGATGAAGCTATTCGTCTATGATCAAATTTTCCATTGGCCTGTACATTTTTTGTAAATTAGAATTTAACATATCCCAAATATATCGGATAGGAGCAGTTTTATCTTCACTTAATCGTTGTTGGCGTGTATTAAAATCATCAAAGTGTATAAAACGTACAATATTCCAAAAGCGATTAATACTCATTAAAAACCGGTTTTGTGCGAGTCGGAGCTATACACCTGAAGAGGGTCTGTCTTGAATACATCACAGATGTCGAATATCATTCCGCCAGAGCAAACTTTCCAAGCTACGAAGCATTTACAGATGAATTTTCGACAATGGATACACGTGTATCCCAGTTAGAAAAATGTACGTAAATTTGGTCGTGGACACAAGAGTTAAATTTGCAATGACTGCTTGTATGACTGATATGACATCAAATGATTGAAACTTCCCAGAATCAATCTAACTTAAATAATGCTTAAGGGAATTCTAAAGTCCTCTGTTTTACCAACATTCTGTTCAATCATTTAGTTTCGAATTGAATTTACAGAATTGAAAATTCTTTTACACGTTTAAAGTACGTACACGAATAAACCCGAGGGCGATTAGATCAAGACCAAAAATGCAAAAAAAATTTATTCATAAAAATATTCGCTTTAAAATCCAAGTTATGTACCTTATACGTACAATTGTATAGTACACCGCAGTTTGGAATAGATTGAGGAATAGGACTATATTCGTCAAATTACGATTACAAGCCGTAAAAAATTGTTTATAGGATTAAATTTTGTTCATTTAAGCGCTTTCACTGAGAAATCTGTAGTAATCGTAATTTGACGAATATAGTCTTATTCCTCAATATATTTCGAACTGCGATGTACCATTCATTTGTACGTATGAACTACATAACTTGTATTTTGAAGCAAATATTTTTATGAACACGGATAAATGAATATTACATTATCGACCTCAATCAAGTTTGACGGGCTGTTTAACATCCTCTTAAGTATTAACCGTCTTGAGCTTGCAGTTTTTATTAAACACTATATATTTAAGAAATAATTTAAATATTTTGAACAAAATTTGAAGAATAAATACAATTGTTTTTTAACATTTATTTTTTTGAATATACTTCCTAAATTAATAAATTAAAATAATATATTTGTTATGTAGAATCATAAAATAAATGAAAAATACAAGACAATATATAGTGATAATGTCGAACTTGGATTTTCCTTTGTTAGTAAATATTACAACTTTTCATATTAAAATTAATTAACGTATGTTTTTAAATACGTTAATTGAATTTAAAGCTGTGTATCTCATCAGCTTACATCTACTAGTTTTCCATATTTAAGTTATTAATGTATAAGTTATTATACATCATTTGACTTGCGACAATATTTGATATAATGATGTTTATCTCGAGGAAAAAGAATCTGATGAACATCTGTTGTGTTCATAGACAATCATTTGCGAAAGGAACGGTATGCAAATTCGCTGTATTATAGCATACTTTGATAATACTACGTCTTAAGCGATTCCTAGACACTCAGTATTTATTGCACAATATTATTGATCGTCTAGAGGCTACATTGAGTTTGTTTTGAATTATTTAGGAAATTATTGTGCAATATTATTGATAATTTAGGGGCTGCTTTACTTGAGTATGTGCGACTTATATACATATATATACATACGAGTATAAAACAACTTTTGTACGTATATTTAAAAATTTATATAATGTATACAAATTTTAGACTTGTGCGTTATTTTTATGGAGATTGAATTGTTATGTAAGTCTCTTTACAAATTGTATGTAATAAAATTGTAAATATTCAATTTGTGATAATAAAGATTTATGTATATATACACACACACATGTAATCAAATGCTGTGATTTATTTTTTGTCTTCAGATTGTTTAGATGTATGCTCCAATAACCAGAGACAATCGTTAATGATGTGATCGATTTCAGCTGATCCAGTTGACAGCTGATGATTGTCATCATATACGAGCATTCTGTAATATTAAATTTTTCAATAATGGCAGTTTTTTGTATTTTTCGCATCTAATTTAAACATTATTGCCAACTTACTTAGTTTTCACTTTGTTAATTTTGAGTCGATTATACCACATCGTTCCTTGAGAGGGTGGTACTCGCAGATCCTTCGTTCCAATGCAGACTAAAGTTGGTGCCTTGACTTTATCGACGTACACGATGGGAGAGCATTTTCTCATCTTCACAAACATGTCGGTGTCTTCGGGCCAAGAACCAGTAACGATATTGTAAAGGAGACCTGCTTCCACTATACACCTGCAATAAAAAAATTAGATTACATTAGAATGAATAAAAACTTAATACAAATACAAGCACATTTGCATACACCATCATTACAAATAATTTATGTATGTATTTTAGACAAAAAGATTATGCATTTCAGTCAAGTTTAGATTAATCGCGACTATTGGTACATTTGAGATAACGATTAAGCTTACACATTACGAAGATACGCTACTTTCTCTTCCTTAGTTAGAGCATTGCGACTGAAATACAAATATGGGATTGAATAATTAGGACGTGAGGAATACCGTTATTAGTATTGAATGTTTCTTTACCAGTCTGGGATGTCGGATATACTGAACATGGTGGCGATGTCAATTACCGGATTTTTAGCAACTACCGCTTTGAATAGATCCTAAAATGAAAATAGCTTTTACGTCGGTATTCAAATTAATCGGATACAAATTTATTGTTAAACTTATTTACCGGAGCTTGTCCACTCAAATGTGCTACCAAGAATCCCCCGTGAGATCCGCCACAAAGACCTAGGCGTTTAGGATCGAGCCAGGAATACTTCTTAAGTACTTCCTGCGTAGCGGTTATACAATCTTTCACATCCACATTTCCGACTTTTCCTTGAAGATATTCTACCGTTGCACTGCCCATTCCCGTGGAGCCACGATAGTTCACTAGTACGACCGCAAAACCTAAATTACACAGAATTAGTAAATTGCAGTAAAAGAGTGGCCGCAAAAACAGGCCTAAAATAGCCTGTTCGTGGACATCGAAGTTTGAGTCGAATTTGGCGGTAAATAATTGTACGTCAGTCTCGTGAATCTAGCGCATCATATTCAAAAATCCAAAAATTTCTTTAGAGTTCTAATATTCTTTTGAATAGTTCTAGAGTTTTCTATTAGAATTTTCAAGAGTTCCGTTGATTAAATATAAAAAAATTTAATTTAAAAATATAATGCGCTAAGTTCACGTAGCGCACCGAATTGTAAAAATCAATTATTTCTTAGGAGTTCTAGCTTCTTTTACAATAGTTCTACAGTTCCTGATAGTTTATATCAATAGTTCTATCGAATTAATTAAAATAAAAATAATTTAAAAATATAAGGAGTTAAATTTCCGTGGAAATTTCAAATTTTCAAAAAAATTCATATTTTTAAATTTAACTTTTTTATATTTAATCAACGGAACTTTTGAAAATTCTTACAGAGAGAGAACTCTAGGACTATTCAAAAGGATATTAGAACTCTAAAGAAACTTGGATTTTTGAATATGGTGCGCCAAGTTCACGGCAGTTTGTAAACATCAAACCTTTGAAAATTTCAAATTGAGCATATCTTTTATTACTGATATATGGGGGGTTAAATTGGTCACTATACACCAATGAAGGGTATGTTATTTTATCTGTTTAACACAAAAAAACTCGAGGTTATTTCTCATAAAAAAATGTTTCAGATAAGATTTGTTTATCTGTTAAAACGACTAGTTTATTGTGACTTCAAATCGACGTTTAAGTCAGAATTGTGAATGTCATTTAGAGATCAATTTGCGATTTTCAGGAAAATGTTTTTTAACTGATGTCGCACCTATCTCTGCGGTCTTTGACCGAGTACATGTATATACGGGAGTATTTTATTAACGTTATCTTATGTCAACACTGTTTTATCTTGTCTTTTATTTTATAAATCCGATAATCTTATAACAATATTTCAAATATAGATACCATCCATTTCTGAAATGCTGCAGTATTTACTATGATTTTTCTAATAGTTTTAGTAGCTTTTTCACAGAGATATTTTACAGATTACATAATTGTTATTGAGCTACAAAAAATTGTTAACAAAAGTAGTATTTTGTAATTTTTTTTATTAAACGTATCGTTTTCAAGTAAAAAATTCACGAAAATTAAAAGTTTTTGGAATCGCATCAAAGCGTTTGAGCAGTCCGGCTAGTTGAGGCAAAATAATGCAGTGATCTGGACAGTTAAGGTAAAATCATCCAGTGATGTAGCCCGTTAGGACAAAATTATGCAGAGGTCCTACTAATTGAGATAAGAAAATCCACTGATCCGGCCAGGTAAGAGAAGACCGTGGTATTGAACATGTAAAATGGCGTAACCTTTATTTGTGAATAATATCAACTTTAACCTTTCATATTTCAGTAATAAAAGGTATGCTCAATTCGAAATTTTTAGGGGATGAATGTTTGATGATATACAATCATTTACCAAAATCGTTACAAAACTCGATGTCCACGAAATGGGCAATTTTTGCGGTCACTCTTTTTAAATGTTAGGAAGCATGAAAAAGAAAGGTCAAAAGACGAACAATCAGTAAGATAAAACTGTATATACTATTCTAGGCAATTTAAAAATTTTTATTATTATTAAACATTTGAATAAAAAGAAAAGTTTTTATTTTTCATCTTACTGAATTCTCGTTCTTCAACTTTTCTTTTGTGTTTTCTATTACTTTGTTAAAGTCGAGTTTGAATTCAACGTTAATTTGTTTTAAATATGCAAAGAGAAATATATGATTTATCTATTACCTGCTAATATAAAGAAAGCAGATTCCAAAGAAAATGTGTTCGCAAAACTGCTATGAGGTCCTCCATGTGGTATTACTATAAAAGGTACTGATTGATTTTTACCACTTTTTGGACCAAAATAAATATAATTAAATTGCTCTGAAAAATGAAAAAATAACATTCAAATAGATGCATCAAGAGAAATCATGCAAATGATAACATAATCCTCTTACTTATACTGTCATCGTTATCATAACTATATTCGTTTTGTTCATATGTAATTTTTTCGAAACCAGTGATATTTAGTGGAGTTGTAAGCGCAATTCTGGGAATATTGCCACTAGTTGCGACTTCATTATCAAAACGAGCTATCATAAGGCTAGAAGGTTGTATTAAAGAAGTGTTCAAAAACGCAATCATATTCTCCTTTACATCTAGTATAGAAAGACTACTTCTATCGTTTTTTATCTCAGTAACATCTTTCGTATCTGCAAAGACAATTATTCTTTTAAATAGCAAAAAATTATACTAATATGTTAAATCATAGTTTAATTGATAAAGCTTTACTATCTTACTTATATTCACGATGTATGAGACGATATTGTTTCTTTGCGGAGTACTAAAAAATAAGTATTCAGAGTCGTTACTCCAACAACGACGGGGTAAACGAGCGTATATCCCATAAAATTGTTTGCCATGATTAATTATTTTACTCGTTCGCACTGCTTCCACAATCTCAATAATCTATATAAAAAAAAAGTTCGAAATTCAAAATGCTAAACATATTTTCCTTAGTTTCATTTTCGATACAACTACAATTATAATTTAATTTAAAATTTGTATTATTATTTGTTTTAAATTTAAATTAAATTTTTAATTTAATATAATATTACGTGATCTTTTTCCACTCTCAAATCTCGGAACATAAGCTTGTGCGCATTATGGTGTGGGACGGCACCTGCTTCTCTCTGCAACCACACGAGATAATTTCCATCGGGGCTAATTCTAGGACTGTGCACAGCACATCCGTCCTCAGATAATTTTCCTGCATAAAAAAAGTTATCTTTTTTTGCTATTTCACATATCTTCTATATTAATTATTTAAATGTTCCTTACGATATTCTCCATTTTTTAATAAAAATACCCAAGAGTATCTATTGGTGCACGCAGTAAGACCTAAGTATATTGGCTCATGTTTCCAAGCAACACCAATTACATCTTGATCTTTCGTCCAAATCACTTGACCAGGAGAAAATTCATCTGGTATTCCAGATAAAATTGTAATAGTGTCGATCGTCGTATCAAGGACAGCAACAACAGGTCGATGTTTACCTACCAATTGCTCTCCCCATTGTGGTTTGTGGATATATTCATTACCCTGAATCAACAAGAAAATGAAATCGGATACATAAAACAAGCACATACGCACGCACGCACGCCCCCCCTCTCTCTCTCTCTCTCTCTCTCTCCCTCTCTCTCTCTCAATGTTAAAGAAATAAATCTAACCAGCATTGTTTCATCATCCTCTTTCTTATCTTTATCTTTTTTATCTAATGATTTTTGCTTATAAAATGGTTCTGATTTGGGAAGCTTTTTTTCCGCTATATACAGGACCTTAGTGTTATCCGGAGACCATTCAAACGAACGAAATTCAACTGAAAAAAAGCACGTTATATATATTAACATATATTGAAAAAATTGAGAATAAGACAAGAGATCGAGAAGGTCCCCAATATCGAAAAATAAAAGAATTATGAATTCTTTTATAAAGCTTTGGCAATACATAAAAAATATTTTGAGAGAGATATACAGTGATTTGTAAGTACAAAAGAATATGATTCATCTTTCTTCCTTTTTTCCGTTGGAAAGAAAAAGAAAAAAGGATTAACTACATGCAAGAAGTTCAGCTAAAAAATAAATAACTAAAGTGCTTTATTTTCAATATATAAGATGTCAAAGTTGAGAAAAAAAGTTATATAATTCTAGGATATTATATTAAACTTTCTTAATGGAAGAATAATATGTTGTTCTTTTCCTCCAAATCTCATTAAAAAAAACATAAAAGACAATTTTTGTCACGTTTTAGTTCAAAATTTAAAAAAAGTTAAATTTAGAAAAAATAATGGCATACTATTCATACATTTAAAAAATTTAATCGCACAAAAGCAGTTTTTGTAGTTCAAAATTTAAAAAAAAATTTAAAAACTTAGAAAAAATAGTGGCGTCCTATTCTTTCATTAGAAACCTTATATGCACATTCCTAGTGGATCTAAAAAAAAGTTTTACTAGTAAATAATTCATAATATCACATATACAATATCAAATTTAAATGTAATTTCTAAATATTTTCTATATTTTTAAAACTTTCATTTTTTTTCTCAACTTTGAGAACCCTGTTTCTTTTTTTATTTTAATATAAATCACTTTTAAACATTTTTTTTTCGTTAAATAAACTAAAGAATATCTACTGAAATATTTTGTTAACAAGTTAAAAAATTAAAGATCAATCTGTATAATAAACTATTTTTTAGATTAAATTTACTATGAAAAGATATAGGCCGGTATACATAATCGATTCTTATATTTAAGATCATCTTAAGTACAGTTTTAAGATGCCATCAACAAATCACAGAGCCGTATTAGCATCTTAAGACATTACTTGAGACTATCTTAAAATAAGATTCGACTATGAATACCGACCAAAATAAAAAGTTAGTCATGTTTTGTTTTTTATTTGTTATTCAACAAAAAAGTAGAACAAAATTTTCGAATAAAAATTTATTTTTTTTAATAAAACTTATTGATTAGAAAACTCATCAAAATATGTAAGAATTGTTTTATAATAAACCAAAATAAAAAATATTCTAATTTTTAACAGTTAATTGGGAATCTTTTCTTGTAAAAAAAATATTTTTAGTTCATACTATCAGTATAAACATCGCCATGAACATCCAGGGCAGATAAATCATAATTCTTCACAAAATGTTGCTTATCCCAGATTTCTATAAACTGCTTTGTAGAATTATCAATCGTGGCTTGTCGCAACACAGCTCTACGTTCTTCATTCTTTGTTAGGCTAGACATCAACCTGATTCAAATAGATATATTTAAGTGTAAGATTAAAAAGCTATTTTGTAAAAAAATAATTAGTTATAGTAATTTCTTTTAAAAAGTCACTACATATCATTAGAAAAGTTATTTTTAAAAAATAACAAACTTCTGTTATAGTTGGTGAAAGAATAATAAATTTACTTCCTAATTATTTTTTTATTAATTTCTTGATGTGTGTGTGTTTATATACTGCTATTTTAAAAATATAAGACTTTCTAATATTTCTAATTTTTTAATTAAATTATTTTACTTATTAAATTAAACACATATATACATTATATATAATAAATTAATTACTTTACAAACTTAAAATGTTTAATAAATTAATTAAAAAACAATAACACAGGCAATTGAGATTAACGGCATAGTTAAAGGAGCATAAATTTATATAAAAAATAGTAATGTAAAATTTACTACAACCAGTACAATTTCAATAAGTTAAACTTTATATGTTTTGACTTAATTTTGAGTCATCCTCAGTGTATACATTTCTTACATAAAACAAACTTTTCCTAAATTAATGGAATTAATAATTTATAAATTAATGTACAGATTTCATAGCTAAAAAACGTTAATCTTATAATTTTAATTTCATGTGTCACATGAAATAATAATGTATATACATTTAGAGAAATTAACAAAAAAGTAACTCAGAAGTTATTTATTAAGTTAATTTATTTACTTTTTACTATAGTTATGTGATACTATAATTATGTGAAACTATAGTTATGTGAAACGTGTTACTTTTTGGCATATTCAAATTGTCTTAAATTTGTGATAAAATTGCAGCAAATCAATGAATTGTTTTAAAGAATAAAGTCTTGACTGTAATGTTTATTTAGTTACTAGTGCTCTTGTAAGGTTAATTTATAATTTTATTCTAAATATGACTCACATATATTGACAAGTAAATTTGAAATATACATATAAAGCAACTATAAAAGTAATTACTAAATTATTAAAAAAAATATAACCAAGTTGCAACTACTGAAAAAATATAACTCTAACTGTAACCTCATTACAATTAACAAGTTACTTTCCAAGCTTAATTGCAGATAATATTTATTATGTAGCCTCATCATCTATATGTGTGTGTGTGTGTGTATGTGTGTCAATAACACATCTAAATTATATACTCTGTGGATATATCAACTGGAAATCCAGTAGAAATTGGAGTTAAATCTGAGTTTAAATCATAATTCTGTAAAAAGCGTTGATCTGTTTTCCTCTCCAGATTCCTCTGGGTCCATGAGCCTTGTACAGACAGCCTGCCACTTGGAGTACCCAGAATCTGTGCACTGCTCAAGGATGGATATGTAGCTAACAATTTGTATATGTTCACCAGTTCCTTTATCTGTAAAGATATTCTCTGGGCACAATCATTTCGCACAATTATGCGTTGTTCGATAAGAAATAATTACTGTAAGATATATTAATTTAACATAGAAAATCACATTGTACATACCTGTCCCAATGCCATCTTAATTATTTTGCCCGTCTCAAGTGTTCCTTCTTTTTAAAAAGTACGAACTTTATAGAACTTTATAGAACACAACGCTTAGATACACGATTAAGACACTTGTAAATAAAATTTCCGTTTATATACCACACGACACAATCAGATAAGTGACACTATTTGGTTCTTAAAATACTACGTTATCTGTCGCTAGCTACTGCACGGCAATGACTAAAACGCCAGGAAACCCTGAGATATTGCGTTACGTTGATAATATGTTACTTGACTATAGAAAGCGAAGAATTGTCAAATACATGTTTATCGTCTATAACTGATCCGTAAGTGTGATATTCACCCAAGTGACTAGTGAGGTTATAGCGGTTATAGGAATGAATGGAATTATGGAATGAATGTGGCACTACATTAAGGCGATTTTACAATTGCGTAAACGTAGTTGTAAACATAAGGTTGTACGAAATCAACTAATCACAGTCGATTATTCTTCGATTACTAAAAAAATAATTATTTGTGATTGATCAGTTTTTTACAATTTTAGGTTTACAACTACGTTTACGCAATTTAGACTGCTTTTCTTTTAGGGAACACAATCGACACAAGCATCGTTTTATCTTTTTTTTATATTCAATGAGTAACAAAGATAGAACGATATTATATACTTGTGTCGATTGTGTTCCCTAAAAGGAAAGCAGTCTTGGTCCAGGCAAATTAGCTAAAAAAAGGGCCAAAACTATGTTCAGAAGGTGATTAGAAATAAAATGTGTGTTTGAGACTCACAACTAGTTTCGGAAAGTTGTAAAAAAAGGCATAAACCCAGATAACCAAGCGTGATGTAGCATTTTGAGCAAACTAATGCAATGCATGTGTTGTTTGCTATACATTTGTTGACATCGAAATAAAACACATTACGAATTCAGTAACATGATTATTATACTTATACATGCAATCAGTCGAGGACATTTAAAAAGGGAAACAGTCAGCAATAATGATACATTATATTGTTTGCAATATGACAACATAGCAACAATAAATGATTGATAACAAATTAATGCTGATAATGTTGCTATCAATTTGCCATTGTTAAAAATAGACTTCATATGAGTTCAACCTAACAGACATAATGCTGTCTCACCTCTCACCTTGTTCCGAGTTTGTCGAAATTAGTTACTGCACCAGGGTTGCCAGGTCTGGCGCAATTGCGCCAATGTGGCTCCTTGATAGGTCAAAATGGCGCACAAAATTTAAAATTTGGCGCTTGGCGCAATTGTGGCTCCATAAAAATAAAATTTGGCGTAATTATGGCTCCTAAGGGCTCCAGCAGATGTCAGCGCGACGACGTCGCGTATAGAGACTCTGTAATCAGAGACTGGCCCTGTGATGCGATTTCAAGCCCGGGCACGCTCACGCACACATCGCACTCCCCCTATCCGTGAGGCACGCGCGCTCGGCTGCGATCGGCGTGAGCCGTCGCGCACTCGGCTACGTTCGCGGCTGAGTTTGTCCCTTTCTCCTCTGCCTCTTCCCCCATCTAACGTTTTCTGACTTCGAGCTCCGAGGCGATCGCCGGCGTCTAATGCTTTTTCAGAATATGTTTATCGCGCGGGCGCCGCCGGCTCTCGCGATTATTTTATGATCGGCGCATAATTGTAAAAATAAATATGTACAATTTAATCAATATTTTTTTGTTATTCCATGTAAATTAAATTTACAAATAAAATGTTAAATATATCTTATGGTTAATTAAATTAATTATTTAATTATTTAATTAAGTAACGTGCGAAGATTTAAAAAACTTTTTTCTTCGGTAATTTTACAAACTTTGATAACTTCACAAAATTAATATTGGATAAGTTAATATATTTTTTAACTAAATCAAGTTAAAGCTAATAGCATATAAAATTAATTTTCTTAAATTAAAAGTTGTGAAATAAACGAAAAACTGACTTAGTTGAAAGTTAAGTGTTAAATCAATTCAAGTTAAATTTAAACTTAATTTTGCTAAACGTTATTTATATTTATATTAAATTAGAAAGTCATAGTTTGTTTAAACTAGATTATCAAAACAATTATAATTAGATTAGATCATAAAATATATTCAACAGACAATACAAAATAAGCGAAAAAAAGAATCAATTAACACCGTAAAAAATAAGTAACAATAAGCAATAGGACATAACAAACAATAAGCAATAGGAAATCCACTCTTTGCCAGAGACGTGGATAGAATCGAGGCTTATAAATATCAATTTTATTTCTAAAGTAGTAGCTCTTAAATTTTTTAAAATAAGACAAAATATGTATGAAATGAATGTGTACAAAAAAGCTGTGTTGTGTTTCTATAGACATTTTTTATATAAACACATAACTAAATGTGACAGAGACCCATTTCTGGCATCACTAAGGTAAAGTAAGTAATAAATAAAGAAAAGACTTTTGCTCGAACAATTCGAACATGATAAATAAAAAACTTGACAATCGCGCATGCATTAATAATTATAATTTTTATAATTTCTAGTTTGCTTTTTTGTGCGACGCTTAATAATAATAAAATACGTTTTAAATCATGTTCCTTTAGTTTTTTGTCAATGTCCTTTTTCTTATAAAAATGTAGAAAATTGTTAAATAGTTATATTTTATAAATATTTTACTAAATAGTAAAAATTAATAATAAAGTTAAAAAGCTAATGACTTTTAACTTTATTAATTATAAATTTTAATTTTTAATTTTAACTAAATATTTTTGAAATATATAAACTTGTTAATTTTTTCCCAAGTTTTAAAAATTTATTTATGTAAAAGAAAAAATTATGAAAGAAAAAATACTTTAACTTAATTCAGTTTAAAAAATATATTAACTTACCTAATATTAATTTTGTGAACCCGAGAAAAAATGTTTCATATAAAAACATATAAATATATATAAAATATGTCCATATATATTTATATTAGCTTCCTTTCTTTTCTAAAATTTCTGTTTGATATAAAAAAATAATAGTTATACTGAAAAGATAGAAACTAATTAAAAAATAATTTTCGCATTGCTTCTTTTAAGAAAGCTAAGTATAAAAAATTGTCCATATATTCCGAAATATATATGATTATATATAAACAATTTTTCATACTTAGCTTTTTTAAAAGAAGCAATGCAAAAATTATTATTTTAATTAGTTTCTATCTTTTCAGTATGACTATTATCTTTTTATATCAAACAGAAATTTTACAAAAGAAAGGAAACTGATATAAACATCCCGATCAAAAATTTTTCATGTAAAAGTATGTAAAAATCTGTAGAATTATGTATCAAAAATGTCCATGCAAAATTTTACATTGTATATTTTTATTTAATTTTACATATTTTTATGTAATTTTATATAATTTTGATATAATTTTATAGATTTATACATACTTTTGTATAAAAAAATTTTTGCCGGGAAAAAAATTGCTAATTTACAATTATAGATGATTACATATCATTATACATAACTATATATAATTACATATGAATAATTCTTTCTCAATAAAAAATGTTTCATGTAAAAGTATGTATAAATTTATAGAATTATATCAGAATTATATAAAAGTATATAAAATTATGTAAAATTATGTAAAATTATATAAAAATATACAATATAAAATTTTGCATGGACATTTTTGATACATAATTCTACAGATTTTTATATATTTTTACATGAAAAATTTTTGATCGGGATATATAGACATCTTTTATATAAGTACATATATTCATATATGTTTTTATATGAAACATTTTTTCCCGAGAAGTTATCGAAGTTTGTAAAATTACCGAAGAAAAAAGTTTTTTAAATCTTTGCACGTTTTACTTAATTAAATAATTAAATAATTAATTTAATTAACCATAAGATATATTTAACATTTTATTTGTAAATTCAATTTACATGGAATAACAAAGAAATATTGATTAAATTGTACATATTTATTTTTACAATTATGCGCCGATCATAAAATAATCGCGAGAGCCGGCGGCGCCCGCGCGATAAACATATTCTGAAAAAGCATTAGACGCCGGCGATCGCCTCGGAGCTCGAAGTCAGAAAACGTTAGATGGGGGAAGAGGCAGAGGAGAAAGGGACAAACTCAGCCGCGAACGTAGCCGAGTGCGCGACGGCTCACGCCGATCGCAGCCGAGCGCGCGTGCCTCACGGATAGGGGGAGTGCGATGTGTGCGTGAGCGTGCCCGGGCTTGAAATCGCATCACAGGACTGGCCATCATCAGGGGGCCACTTTTAATTGGTCCGACTGCCACCAGACGACGCAACGATTTTGTAATACAGAGTTCTTTTATATTTAAGTTTTTCTAAGTTCTTTTTCAGTAATTAGAGCCACCGCACAAGCTTTTTCGTAACACGATTTATTTACAGGTATGCAACTTTTAAACCCAAAAATCTGCCTTTCTAACACTACCAGACCAAAATTTTGTGATCTTCCCTTTATTGATATATTTATTAATGCAAATGATTTGAGTACAGCTGAAGTTGAATACAATTCATTAATTAATGTTAACTGGAATTTTTTATACGGAAATAATATATTTGAAAGTAGTTTTAGTTTTTGGCCTATTGTAGCACAACATAAGAATGCTGGAAATTTTTTAGCTTTTAATACAATAGCACAATATGTTTTGAAAATTCTAACTTTGCCAATGTCAAATGCAGCGGTCGAAAGGGTCTTTAGTGTTATGAATGCATCAAAGGACAAAATGAGAAACAGAATGGCAACTGAAATGTTAAATGCACTACTCATGATTAAGTCACATTGTTATGCAAACCAATTTTGTTGTAGAAATTTTGTTTGCACACAGCAAATGTTGGAAAACTTTAATAATAAACATATGTATTTATGTAAAAACACAAATGCGTTTGAAGATGAGCAATATAAAGAAGATATGTATATCGTAGAGGCTGTGAATGAAGATAATAATGTTGACAAAACTACAAACTTTTGTAGTTCAAAATAAATTATAGAATATGCTACAGAATAAGATGCATGATTAAAATATACTTTTATAGAGAAATAAAATCTCGTTTTCTTTTCTTCGCACATTCGCATTCTTGTCAATTAAAAAATATCGATTTAACTGTAATACTACTACCTAACTAATTAACTTTATTCAGTTTTTTTAGATAACATAATAGAAGTACACAAAATAATAGAATATTTACGATTAAAATCTTTTTAGTTCCATGAAATGAGTATTGTTAAAAATCTGTCCTGTAATATGCTTTTAAAATGTTTTCAAACGTTTTGGTGCAAAAATGTTGCCAGGACTGGCGCAATGTGGCGCATTCGGTTGCCAGGACTGGCGCATTGATGTATCTAAAACCTGGCAACCCTGTACTGCACGATTATTGGCAATATAACTGCAACATCAAGACATTTGGCTATCTGGGAAGGTGGGGAAAACAGTTTTAAAACTGTACAGTTTTGAGTTTTTCTTAGAAAATATATCATATATTAATAATTAAATAATAAATTGAGGTTTTGTTAGTTAGAATGTTAATAATTTTATACAAATGTATGTAAAACTGTATTTTATATAAAGTATAAATGTATTAAATACAAAAAGTTACAATTGTTATCGAGTTTTAATATCGAAGTTATAGATAATAAAAATAATCTTAAGATATATTTCTTAAATATTGTGTTAATAAGTTTGATAAAAAATATGGTGGTTCATGTCTCTTTTAAACTATATTTATAAATAATTATATATATATATATATATAATATCTATATATGTATATAAAATGCATAATGGCTATTGTCTTGTGGTATAATTTCTGACATTATGTATAATTATATTAACCCTCAGTTCCTAGACTGGGTGTGGCACACCCGAGCATATTTTTTAACAAGCGTATTTTTTCCGAAAAGTTTGTTGATGTTTTTCAAAATATTTCTAAACTAAATTAATTTTCGATATTTTAGCTAAAATATTCTTTTTTGTGAAATTCTAAATTTTTATATATATATAAAAAAAAAAAAAACGGAATCTAATTAGTTCATTTAACTTCGAGATATGAGCAATTGAAGATTGCTCGTGTAGCGCATACCCTGTCTAGTAACAACAGCAAATTTCGAGAATCTAGAAACTAAGGGTTAATACAATAAAAATGTTTATTAGTAAAGTTTTGTGGTCTATATTATATTTTGTCTACGTACATGTGAACACTGTCTTTGGAATATCTAATATAAAAATCGATATATATATAATATGTGTGTGTGTGTGTGTATCTATTGGTAGATATTATTATTAGAACACGAGTCTAATATAAACATAATTGACAGTAAGTTTCCACCGAGGGTTCAAATCGGGTCAGAGTCGGGTCAATTAGCCAATGGTTATACTGGTCACAACGGAAATTAGGTTACTTCCGTTGTAACCAGCATAACTATTTGAACTCTCGGTGGAAACTTACTCAATGTTATACAATTGTTTTTTAATGATGCTTTTTACTTTATTTAAAAATATCCCGTAAGTAAAGAATTGATTTTTTTTACGCTTCTTTCGAGATGTATATCAGTTATGCTACATGCAGTTCTGTTTCAGTTTTTAAGTATAACTAAACTACATATTTCCCAAATTTACTGATACATTCTTATAATTGAAAATGTTGCAAATATGCAACATTGGCCGCAAGAGGGTTAATCTGTTAAATGTCTTATGCAGTAAGTAAAATGTTTAACAGTATTAATTTGCATAACAGCTAACATTGTCAGTTTGCTAGTAGATTTGATCAAAATATTGCGACAAATTGATGTCAATTATGTTTACATTAGATTCATGTTTTATTAATAAACTCTATCAATATAATTTGATAGCAGATTGCAATTAATCTGTTATTATTTCTTATTAACAGATTTTGTTATATTTCTGCTGGTATTATGCTGGCAAACACTTTGCATTATTTTTCATAAATTTGGCTATTTAAATTTCTATATTCTTGTTATACTATCTTATAATAAGATCTAATACATTTTATAATGAGTTTCTATAAAAGTTAATTTTTTAATAAAATATTAATAGATGTTATAATAAACAATTTACCTATTACAGAATATAATTGTAATAATTGTAATCGTTATATAAACTACTACACTAAAAAAAAAAGGTTATTAACTTGCAATTATTAACTTTTTTTTTGTTAATATTAAGTCAAAAATTGGAAAATGGAGATCATTATGTTTTTGGACGGATTAAAGTTTTTAGTTATATAAGATTTTTAGTGCCATTAACACTAACGTTAATTACATTACACACTCATTAATATCATAATTAAATGAAAGAAAAAATAAGTATATTATAAAAGTAAATATTATAAAAGTAATATTTCATCTTTCATATTGCATTATTATAAAATTCTGTTTTTATATAAATATATTAAATTCATTTTGAAAGATAAAAAATTATTATAGCTGTAAAAATGTAACAAATTATGTTTTATCGTTATTAAAAAATCTTATTTAATAATTTAATTTGTAATTCATTTATAATATATATTTTTTAAACATTGACTTAATTTATATTTATAATGGACGGCTTGAAAAAGATAGTTGCTAATACGGAAATTGCAACGGTGGAACGTAGCAGCATTTTACCTTACAAAATACTAAGATCATCTTTTATTCATCTTCTTTGAGCTAGAAAAAATATCATTAATGCTGATATCAATAGTATCCAACTGTCCTGAATTGACGAAGCACCAGCCAATCGACACTTGAACATATCGTATCTAAAATAATAACATACTTATATGTATAGATTGTAATAATAATTAGTAATCATAATAAAATTTATAATCCTATTATTTAATAAAAATAACTAATTTTAATTTAATAAAAATAAGTCATACAAGTCGTGAATTAAAATTTATTCAAAACTTTTTGAATTATATTTTTTAATGCCGAAATTTATTTAGAAATAAGTTTCTTTTTTCTGATGAAAATTTTTATCAGAATTTTTAAAGATTAATGTATTTTACACTTTTCAGAAAGTTTCTTAAATTTTTATACTATTTCTAAACTTATTGGTCTTAATAATGTCGAAAAGTCTATATATTTTCTAGAATGGTTCAGATCTATGAAATATATATATATATAAAACTTTAAAGAGAGACATTTTTACATCAAGTACGTAAGAAGTATTTATTTCTTTGTATCATGGTCACTCAGTAAGTATCCATCTTTTTCTAATTTTTAATTACTTTAACGACTTTTTGTCCTTCAAAATTGGTTTTCTTACTTTCTAACAGTTTAGAATACAGTATGTATAAAAAAATGTATCATCATACATATTTAGTTGTGTTAATAAACAAATGCCTAAAATTTACTGACTTTAGAAAAAAAATTATTTTTTCCTAGGAAGAGCATCAATTCTGTCATAAATGTTACATATGGGCATTTTTTGAGTCGCTGATTAAGATTCTGCTGTTAGATTTCCGAAATTCAAAATGGCGGATTCAATATGACCGATGTCAAACACAAAATTTCATCAATTTCCGTCAAACTTTGTATTCGGGCATATTTTGAGTTGCTTATTACATTTTGGATTTTCAAAATTCAAAGTGGCGGAGCCATTATGGCGGACGTAAAATTAAAAATTCAATTAATTTCGATGAAACTAGTACACTTGGTTTCTTTTTTGAATCAATAATTATGAATGTCATCAAATTGTCAAGATTAAAAAATCTAGTACGCTATACTTATTAGTTTTCATTGTTATATGTAATTATATTGTATTGTAAGAGTTTAATGTTTCTAAATATTTAATATTAGAAAAATGTAAATGAAAGTCTTATATACAATACATTTAAAAATATTTATAATTTTATCAATAGTTATAACTTTTAGTCTCTTTATAAGTTTTATGGAAATCTGTAACGTGAAAAAATTTGGTGCGTCCAGGTCGTATTAATTGCATTCTTCTAAATACACTTATAATATCAGTAATACAGAGGAAATACAGAAATGATGCAAGCCGGATACGTCAAGTTTTTGCTTCACTATTTGTTATCATTAATAATACTTTCATTTTTCAAATAATTTTTGCATATATTTTTTAAAGTCTTTTTTAAAAATATAATTAACTAATTGTATTGATCCTATTTTTGAATGCACACGTTTATGTACTTGGCGTATCTTTTTTACCTTTGTAAGATTTTTGCTAGAATAGAATAACTCCGGTATTTACGTCGCGCGAGAATTTACGTCGTAAGTCAGAAAGAAACACAAGGAGTGAAAATACTGAAAAACTATTCTGTGTCTTTATGTTATGTTAGCAGTTATAATATTGTGTTGTGATTTTAGTCTTTTATTGTTAATATTAACGAAAACGATGAGTTAAATCAATTTTTCCATGTAATAAGTGCAATCTATGTAAAACGATTATATTATTTAGATAAAGAAATAATTTTATTTTATCTTTATTTATATTATTAGAAGTATATTATTTCCATTTTTATTTTTAATAAAGTCGTGTTTTTTAAATTATTCACGTTAAATAACAAGAAATATAAAATAACATTTTATTAACGTCCTTAGCTTCAATTTCCTACTTTATTTTAACTGAAGGATATTTCAAAATGATGGATTAGAAAATAGTGTAATATAAAAATTGCCTCAAAATGATAAATAATTCGAAAACTATAAGGAACTTCATCAATCATTATAATATGAGTTATATATTAACATTTTTTAACTTCAATTTTTATTTGTGTATTATTCTGAACCTAAAACAGAACATTTTTTATTAGATTAAATTATTTAAATAACTCTTGTTTTTAAAAAATAAATATTTGTTAACAAAAATATAATTTTATTGGTTTTATATTCTAAATTGTTTTACTTAACATTTTCTTAAAATATCTGATATTATAAAAATACTTGATATTATTTTAAATATTTATATAAAATAGTATATAATTTTATTTTTTGTCTAAAGAAATTTAAAATTAAATTATGTCATCTACGATACATTTTCGTGTAATTGATCTTTGTTTTGATAATTTTAAATTATCTGAGTGCAACATTAAAGATATGATACTAAATTTATAACAAAATTATATAGCAAACACATATTTGTAGATAACATAATTTTAAGATAAATATTATTAAAATAAAATATAATTTTTTAACAATTATAAATAAAAGAAGTAAAAAATAAATACCTTGTTTCTTTGTCATTAACAATGTTATTAAATTCTGCTTCCACTAATTGACCGTCATAATACGTGATTAAATCCTCAAATGGATATTCGAATCCTTGCTTGCATTCACATTTGTATCCACCTGTCTCAAATCCTCTGCCAAGAATAGGTACGCACTGAAAATGTTTACAATTTATCGTTAGTAAAGTTAATAATATAAGTAGAATTATTCCAGAAAAAAGAAAGAGAGAGAGAGGGGGGGGGGAGAAAGAGAGAACAGATTGGAAAAAGTATTTTAAAATTATAAAGATATTTTGTAACATTTTAAATTTACACAATAGATATTATCCAATATAATAGAACAATGCTGACTCACGTATGATGTCTTTCTGTCGCATTTGTGTGTACTCTTGAATGCGTTTGACTGATAAAATTTATCATCACATTGATTTATATCCAACTGAAGCATATCCATCGTAACAGCAATGACACCCCTGTAAGTGTTTTGCCGTTAAATATCATCTTCCTTGTCTCTTTCCTTTTTATTACAAAACTAGTTTTGTATTTCTACACAGTGTCTCTCATACAATTTTTCTATCACACACGCAGGCACACGTATAAAACCGTATAAAAGCGTATATTGTACACTTATACTTTCATGCTGACCCGTAATTAGTCTTTCATGTGTCCAAGGCAAAGTTTTATTTTTCGGCCTCTTTATATCTATGTATATTTTTTGAAAAGAGATAAAGTAATAAAATAAATACGATAATGATTAAATTGTTTATAAATAATTTTAATATATACAAGAAATATAAAGTATTATTCATATGTATTAATGTATATAAATAAAAATAACTATTTCAATTATATATTTCTGGATTTTATTTCATTTCAAATTCATCAATTATAATTAATATTTTTAACGATTTAATATTATAGAAAAATTGAATAATTGTTCTTGACCAACCATCGATTTTGAATAATTTTTAATTAATTTTAATTAATCAAAAATTTCTCTTATATGAAACAGAAAAAACAAACAGAATGAGAAATAATCAGAGAGTAATATATTATTATTTAAATATGACTTCATTAATTCAAAGTCATAAAGAGTCCTGTATCAAGCGGAATTGTAATTTTAATGTTTTGTATTAGTGTTTGAGGCTTCAAACTAAAAGCACGATGGCAAAATTAAAAATTTGAAAATGTATATATATTCGACAATTTTTTAATCAGTTCCATTTCAAAATTTCTTTTCGTCCTTGACTTGCACCCCTATTGCTTTAGCTACGACTCTGTCCTCACGCTCGGATGCATAGACGCATTTTGCCTCTCTACACGTGTAATCGTATGCGCCGTTGAGAATACTCACTTAAATTCTAGTTTCTCCTTCAAGCTGTCCCAGCCAAAAAATGGGGATGCATAAGTAATTACCCATTTCTTCACCTTGCCATTACAATCGAAGTACGGAGTTGTCCAATGTCCATGATCTAGGTTTGCTGCCCTATACAGACGGCCCATTCGCCGCGTTCCCATACATTAGAATAAATCGTATTTTAGAGATTGGATCCTTCCCTTCCCCCTTTTTTTCCAAATTTTTCGGGAATATAATCCTTTTATACCTTAACCCTTTGAGTGTCGGTGGAAAGTATTCTTCCCACCTTTAAATCACCAATTTTCTCAATATTAACCCTCTTTTTATGTACCCTGATGTGGTTTTTTACTTTTTTGAGTGGCTAAGGATTCAATATTGATATTTTGAGTACTAAGGAATCAATATGTTTATTAATTTTATTGTAATAAATAAATGAGTTGAAAAAAATGTCAATTTATGTGAAATAATTCAGTTGTGAAAAAAGCCCTATAAATATATTTGTGAAATGTACATGGATTTTATGTTTTTTAGATCGGAGGATTCAAATCTAAAGTTAATTTTTAAAATTCAAGATGCCGGATCCAATATGGCGGACAGAAATTTAAAAGTTTATTTTACGTGAGGATCTGTAATAAAGGGTTTTTGGGTTATGCTGATTCTTAATGTAAAGTAAAATTTCCAAAATTTAGGATTCAACACGTAGGAGAAAACATCGTAATTTTATTATATTTTAGCAAAAATCCGGTTTTGGATAAATAATCATATTGGATCCATCATCTTAAATTTTTAAAATCCGACTTCGGATTTGTAATCACCAGCCCCGAAAACCCTTTATTACAGATTCTTGCTTAAAGCAAATAAATTTTTAAATTTTTGACTGTTATATTGGATCCGCCATCTTGAATTTTGAAAATCTGACTTCAGATTCGTCATCAGCGACCCCAAAAACCTCTGGATACAACATTAAGAAAAGAAGTGAGTCTCAAACAATAATGCGCCACTCAAAAGGTTAACGCTCGACTGTACTTTATCATCATTTCAAGGTGTATGATAAAATACAATCGGCGTCATGTAAATTTTGTGTTGACAAACGATACGCATGTGTTCTTTTTTTTTTACCTGTAATAATTTGGATAATGTTCGAATTTTTTCAGATATTCTCCGGTTTCATTGAATCGAATTTTTATCTTCATATAGTATTTCTCCAACTGATCGAAGTTCGTCGCCCAACGTTGTTTTAATGCTTGGAAAAAACTTTTTTTCGTGTATACTTCATCTGTAATCAAAATTAAGACAAATTAATAAATAATAATTTCTTTCTTTTAAGTTGGTTTTTCATGACTAACTGTTACTTATTTTTGTGAGAGTACGAGATGAGGTATATCTGTGGGTGAGTAACTCAAAGGATTTTGTGCGGTGGTTAAACACATTGTTAAATAAATAAAAAAATTACACGTTATCGTTCACGGCACCAATTGCATTTCTATCCAGTATGCTAACTTGGACGATTTGAAATTGATGTCTCACAACGTGATTTGAGACCATAGATTGCTGTTGTTTCGCGCTCCTTTCTTGTCAACGAAGGTGACAAAGATTAAATCAGAATTAATTTGCTGCTCCATTACTTTAAATGTTTTACATACCATTGAAAATGACTTTAAAGTCGAAACGCGTACGGTTCTTATATGTTAAGCGTTGTGGTATCTTTTATATATCAAATGTTTGTTTTGATGCTTTAAGTCAAATTAAAATTTGTCATATTGCATTAATTTTTAATTTTGATTTTATTTGCACTTTGATTTTCGCGCTGACTCACATTACCCATGTATTTATTAATTTGTATTTTTAGTAATAATAATAACAATAATAATAAACAAATGTATGCCGTTTAATTCTGCCACATCCATTTATGATATTGACATTGCTCGATGGGTTTCTTGATCACAAGAAGAAAATGGGTAAAAAAGATTAAAAAATAATATTGTATCTAGAAAAATAACAAAACGTTACAAAAAAATGTCTACTATCAAAACCTGATTTAAAAGATAAGTGCAATACAAATATATTATTACAAATATAAAATGAATGTTACATTAATCAATATGGAATAAAAATATTTATAATTTGAATCAGAGTGGATTTCAGTTAGAATTTCATTCTGGTTGTATTTTAGCTCAAAAAGGTATAAAAAAGGTAGAATCTGTAGTACAGTCAGCAATGCCATATCACGCATAGCTATACAATTCAATCGATTATTTCAGCTGATAGCAGATTTAATAATCTGCTAAAAAGATGATAATTTACATCTTTTCATAGTATTGAAAGAAGGAACGTTTGATCCAAAATTACAAGAAACATTATTCAATGTGCCTAATATCTTCATTACGGTTTCAACATTAGACAAATTAACATCAAATCCTGTAAAAACTTGGCTAGAGGAAGTATTGTTTCCGAGTGTCAAAATCAGTATTATTATTAGACTCATGATTAGGCATTGCCCTAACATAATTTCAGAAACTAGAATATTTTAATATAAGAATATATGTAAAAGAGATAATTGTTGAATGTGGCGACTAAAAGAATTAATGCAACACTACTTCTAGCGTGGTGCCTATAGCATGAGATTATCAGCTCATTTTTCCAAAAATTGAACGATAAAACCCATACATTATTATATATGATTGAATTTAGCTATTAATGCTCTTTATTTTTTGTCCTTACAAAATTTTCAAAATTGTGCAAAATAAGGGGTAGAGATAAGGGGAAATTAAAAAATTAAAAATTTTTTAAAAACATTGTAAAGAGTATAAAATGCTATAAAACTTTTGTAATTAATGTAATTGTAATTTGTAATTAACTTTTGTAATTATTTTAAAATTAATCCACAAATTTTTTCAGAATTTTAGTATAAATATTTTAAAAGATATAACTGTTTGAAAATTGCTATGGGTGGCAACCACCCAATATGTATGCAAAGGTTGAAAAAATAAGTGTATATGCAAAGGGTTAATTATAATTTTCTTGCAAACGTTTGAATAGTGCCTTATCTTTTTATCAATACTTGACGTAATGACCTATCGATACAATGAGTTTCATTGAAATCGAAATTATTATCATGTCGTGTCCTTTCTTGGTAAGGCATAAGTGCAGTGTGTAATAGAAACAGAGGTCTCCGAAGAGAACAGTATGTATAGAATGCTTTCATTTTAAGTTTAGTGTATAAGAATTAAATATAAGAATTAAGTTAAGAAATAAGTCAAGTGTATGTTAGAATAAATTAAGAAAATTGTTTAAATAATTGTAATAAATAAAGATTCAATTATTATAAATACTTAAACTTAAAAAATAAAAAATTTAGTTAAATTAAACAAATCTGGTTAAAAACAATCTAATTAAAAAAATCTTAGTAAAATATGTATTTTAATTATAAATTATTTCTGGTGATTTCATTTTCTTGGTAAATTTTTTCAAGAATTTTTAAAGAAATTTCAGAATTTTTTCCGAATTTTTTCTATGTAATTTTGTAAGTTTTAAAAAATTTACCAATTTTTTAAAACAAATTGGAAGTGTATTAAGAAAATTGACATCTTTTCTAGAATTCTTCAAATTCTTAAAATTTCTCAATTTGTATTTTTTGATAAAATCTTATAAAATCTTGAACATTTAAAGTATTTTTTTTAATTTACGGGATATGAAAAATCAAAGAAATCTTAAAATATTTTCTTAATAATTCTGGTGTTTTTAATTTGTATAATTTCAAAGATGTTGTAATGTTAAAATTGTGCAAAAATTTTGAAATTTATATAATTATAAAAAATTATTAAAAATTCATATAAAAATTGTTCACTAAAAAGTAATGGTAACTTAAAATAAAAATGTATATTTTTTACTTAAATTCTTTTAACTAGACTAACTTTGTTACATAAAAAAAAATTGTTAACTGAACTAAAACTTTCAAATTGATTAAATTTTTTTAGTAAAAATTTTGAGAAAAATGTTAGTTAAGTTGTTACATAAATAATTTTATTTTACCTGTATCGTTAAGCCTAGCTAGATCTTCAAGTTTAAATTTGCGCGTATTTAATTGAGTCTTGTAAGCGTATGGGGCAAAGAAGGTTCTATTGGTAAATTTATTGCGATCCCAAAAGGTGCCAGCTGACCATATTTTCGTGTCACCGAGCACCAGAGCTAGCGTCTCCCCTATCATTTGATCTTCTGTGAGTGGTCGATCGGCCACTCTCTTGCCCGAGTAAACCTCCAAGGGATCCGATACTTGCAGAAACGCGCTAATAAAATTCGCCAATCTAGTCGCCATTTTTGCTTCGTTCTCGAAGAACTCTTCTGCGCCGAAACTAATATCTCCGCGTAACATCAAGTCTTGTGGCGCATAACTAAAAAACACATTTTGAAAATTTAATTATATTGCAATGTATTACAATAAGAGAGAGTAACAATGCGATATATAACGAGACGTACCTTTTGCAAGTTCTCGAATTCATACCTAGAATAAATTTGAGAGCCTGGTCAATATTTAGCTTTGTATCGTGAAGCGCGGCTGGACCAATCGAATAATTTCGGTAATGATGAAACTGCTCAAGATATTTTTCTCTAAGATACGGTTGTGCTTTCTCCCATTGTACCGGCATTTTGTGAATCCCTACAGAATGAGATTCTTTTTAAGAAATTGCTAGGCAATACTGTGATTAAGTAAAAAGTACACAAATAAAGTGCTTGTCAATTAATATGTGATATTACGTATTTCAATTTTAGTTTAGCACTGTGACTTTCAAGACCGTCACGTCAAGACTATGGATACGTTCCGTTTCACGCATGAAGCGCATGGAAAACTTGAAGATCGTTCCGTTTCACTCCATACGCAATTCATGCGCGCATAAAAACCATCTTGCCACCCCCCACACATAGCGCAGGAGAACGCATAAACTGTCTCGGCTCTCGAGGGGTACGTTCCGTTTCGCGCATGATACGCATGATGCATCGTTCATCCTTGTTGTTGTCAAACGTTAAACAAGGATGAATAATGCATTATGCGCATCATGCGTTGAAACGGAACGCAGCCGAGGTGATGCAGCTCATGCGCGCATCATGAATGTGTTTCATGCATTAAAACGGAACGCAGACAATGCAGTAAGAGCATGAAAAAAACAAAATGATCCAATGCGCTCATGTGATGCGCTGTCGTCCATGTGGTCCACGCGTAAAACGGAACGCACCTTATCAAATTCGTATAGTTCACATGAAAACTAAAGATTGTAAAATTCATGCAAAGTTATTATTATCAGGTACTAAAAGTTTTGAAAATGATTTTTTTACTGATGTTTGAAAAAAGTTTGTAAAAATTAATACATACAGCCAATTCGTGAACAATCAAAACCATTATAGTATTGCTCTTGAGTGGCTCTTTCCACTATTTCACCGAGGTAAGGTCGTCGTACAACAGTTGGTAATCTGTAACCCGGTTTACATCTACATTGATATCCGCCTCTTCTAAAACCCCAACCATGTATCGGTTCACACTGCAAATTAGACACATATATCAATTAATTGTTAATTAATATAATCAATTTGATTTATATATTTAAGTAAGTACTTCTGTAGTATCAGTCTTGCATCTTGCTGTATTAGCAAATCTGTTAGGTCCACTGTTCCCTTTACCCTTAGGACATTGATTTATATCTATTCTGTCGAAATCCATTTCCATTACTGAAACAGCAGTATATGTTGGGTATTCGACATGTCTGAAACCGGTATGTCGTGGATAAATATCTGCTACAGGCGATACTGCAGCTACAAGCCATCGATTCGATCGGCCACAATCAAAATATGGTCTAGTCCACTTCACAGGTCCAGGATATTCATCGGCACCTGCGCGATAAAATCCGTGATGTAAAATAAATACAAGCTTTGACGTTTTAAGATAACTTTTATAGTATTTTTATTACCGGGTGGACCATGGAAGGTAAATGTTTCATTCGTATTGTTGGCATAGCGAATTTCAACTTGATATGTTGTTTTGGTGTCGTGTCTTTTATCAACATTATCTGGTAACCATTGTTTATACCTGCATAAATAAAAAGAATAAATAGAATAAGTAGGAATGTATGATTTTATGTCAATTGTTCAACATAAAATTTATTTAATATTATTTATTTAAACATACAAATTTGTAGATAGATATACATTCTAAATTATAGAAAATATTACTTGTTTTAAATAAGTATTATTGATTTTCAATAAAATATGTTATTGGTACTATTTGAATAAATATTTATTTGAGTTAAGCATTCTTTTCTCTCAGTGCACAAACTGTGATTGACTTCTGCTTTTCTGCCAAAATCTAAATTCTTCATAAATTAATATTTTTATAATTAACTATTAATTATTTTTATTTATTATCATTTCCTCTTAAAAATATATACTTTGTATAGAAGTAAATATATTTAATGCATTGAATTGATTTATTAATTCGTATGCAATTTCTCTTGATAATCGAAAATACATTATAAAATCCTTGTCAGTATAATTATTGACAATATTTTCGATATAATTTTGTACTTTTATATGTTGGATCCTTCCAATTAATCCAAACAATGGATGTAATATTTCTAATTCATTGTTCTAAAAAGTTAATTAATATGGTAAGAATTTGCGGATTTACGATATTATTAATAATACTAAATAATAAGCATACAATAATATTTCTTATCATCATTTTCTTCAATTAAAATCGGTCTAATGGTAGAACAGGATTTATATTTTCATCTTCTTCAGATGAATCTATCAGTTCCATAGGCAAAATGTAGCGCGCCATATTATTGTTGCACTGCTTTGCACTATAGCGTTTTTCTATTCCCGTCTGCATTCTCAGTTCTCGCTTACACCAGCTCAGTTCTAGTGCAGAACTAGTTCAGTTTAGTGCAGGAATAAAAAACAAACCTCAATTCAGTGCAAGTAGTAAAAGAGTGCGGTGAGGGTTACCCCTGCGCGAACCAGACGAAAGTTCGTCTACTCTGAGTGGCGTCTCTCGTTGAAAATAGTATAGTTTGAGATTAAAATTGTAACAACCTCAATAAAATAGTAGGAATGTGTCAATAATATTGATATTATAATCAGTAATAAGCAAATTCAAAAACTAAATGTAAAACTAAAAAATAAGATTAATAAAATATATAATTGTTATAAAAATGTAATTATAAAAAAATAATAAACAGATCTTAACAAACTTTAGTTATTGATGTCTTAAATAATTTTAAATTTAATCAAATATATTTTGTTATTAAAAATACTTATCTCAAATAATATATATTTTATAAAGATAGAAAAAGTCGATCTTCAATGGATTAATCTTTTTGACAATCAATTTTTAAATCTCCAATCTATTGATTCTTAAAAAGAAATTCATTCCTATCTCGAAACATTAATCAAAGCCTAACACTTTATCTTTATATCTGTTTATGTTCAAGAAAAATTACTATATTTACACAAAAATGAGAAGCTTTTTCTTTCCTAAAAACTTAACTATTTGGATTTTAGTTTTGTAGAAAATTTTTTAATTTGTTTTGCTAGATTTAAGTTTATCAAGTGAAATAAAGGTTATGTCCATTTGCAATGTTTCCGAAATCATTTTATCCTTATTGTTTATCAAATTAATATTTCATATTTAATATTTTAATATATGATATTTTAATATTTGATTAAACAAGGACAAATAAAGCTTATGAGTGTTGTAAGTTAATTAAATGAAACATGCTCAAAGTTTTTATAAATTTTACATACCATTCATTTATGCGATAAAAGTCAGTGGTGTAATCGTCGCTGAGCCTGGTACTGGGAAATGCCCCTAAATCCTGCACAGTGAATGTATTCCTAGTGGATATTCTCTCCAAGTGTATAGGATCGTTAAAGTCGTCTGCCCTGAAGGTTCGTGGTGCAAATCTGGGAAAGGTCTTATTGAAGAAACCTCGATAGGATGGCGAATAAGACATATTAGGTGAGAAGTATATGGCTGAGGCATTAATGTATGGATTAGAGGAGACATCCGCCACTGTAGACAGGAAATAATACATCAAACCTGGATCATAGGTATCATTGATCGCTGGTCGAATAAAGCGCGACTGCAGAATATAGCTCCAGAAGAAGCTCCTACTGAGTGCCATATTGTGCAGATGCAGCAAAGCTGTACGATTCGGAAACACCTGTAAGTAATGGAAAAAATTAACAAAATTGATATATATTTCTTTAAGGAATAATCTATACTTTATTTAAGGATTGATCTAGAAACAGTCTTAAGATGTTGGACATCTTTTGGTGCTGCATAGATACTGGGATTTGGACCACTTGTTCTTATTTTTGGCATTCAGGAAGTGTGAATTACTCCTGTCTCACAACTACTTTACTACTCTTATGATTATTTTGATCACCTATCGATATCAAATTGATCTCATGGCTCTACTTGTATAGTTACACACCGGGTTGATGTTGATGTCTTTTATGTCAGGCAAGTGTGACACCGCGTCCTCTGGCAGATACAAATCACCAAGGTGCTGTATGGGACAATTATCATCGTTCACCTTGTCCATCCGCATGCGAATCTCATCGAAAGGGTCGCGGACCTGCCATTCGTACTGGCCGACAACGCCCAGTAGGCAATAGAACCAGCAAGCAATGACGATCGACGTCATCACCTGGTGAACAGTAGCCATCTCCGAGAAGTGCGCGTTTTCACTCTCAGAGTCACGATATTACAGATTACACCGCTAGACACTTTTTCAAAGCTTCAAAATGCACCATGCATTCTCGTTTTCCTTTTCCTTGCTGTATTTTTTTCGTTTTTGCCGACTAGTCCACATAAAAAATATTTTTGGATTACATTTTCTTGTAGTTCAAAAATGTTTCTTTATCGTACATGGATCTTAACATTGATATGTTGAGGGAAGAATTGATTTTCGAATCTTTGTACCTCGTGTGGATCTTTCAGTCACTTTCGAATGAATCATGAACATCAATTAACATTCGGAGTAAACACGCCAAACACGCCCAGTCCCAGTCAAGTGGTGCTAGTTTCCACCTGTTTCCACCATATATGTAGGGTCTGTTCGCGTCACATGTCCCAACATGCTCCTATTCACCCCAACGCACTCCAATACGTTGATTCCAATGACACCAACCTATTAGAATGCGTTGGAGTGAGGATGTCGGAGCATGGCGACGCGAACAAACCAGTAATAAGACTATTGGATTGTTCTTTTTTTCGCGCTTCACTACTGCACTGGTGCAATAGGTTCGGTCGGATCTACAATAGGTGTAGTAAGCCTTATGTCATAAGAAACTGACCAATTATAATTGAATACGAGAAGAATAAACGAATATAATTGGTTAATTCCTTAGGGCTTAAGGCTTACTACACCTATTGTAGATCTGGCCTAATATAACATAAATACACATAAGAAATTCGATTGGTTGAATTTCTTATGCACTTTGATTATGGATCAATCAATATGCTTATGTACATATGTTATGCGTTATGCAAAAGTGTGTGCAGGGGCTTTTAAGCCATATAAGAAATTAATTAATTATATTCGATTAAGGTGCCTTTTCATGTTGACGCTTAACGCTCATTTTCAGCGTTAAAAGACATCACGTGACTAAAAATAAAGATACCCATTCGTCATTTTTAGTCACGTGATGTCTTTTGATGCTGAAAATGAGCATCAAGCGTCAGCGTGAAAAGGCACCTTAGTCTCTGATGGTAAAAGACCGGGACATTCATTAAGAATCACGTGCACCCTGTATTATACACATGCAGGGATCGGCACAAAAAATAATAATAAATTAATATTATTTGATTACTTGATTAATCATTAATCAAAGACGAAAATTATTTGATTACTTGATTAATCAGTAATCAAATTTTTGATTAGTTGATTAATTAGTAAAAGACGAAAATTATTTAATTATTTGATTAATCGATAATCAAAGACAAAAATTATTTGATTACTTGATTAATCAGTAATCAGAGACGAAAATTATTTGAGTAGTAAAATAAATAAGTAAGCCACATAATAAATATGTGTTTTTAACTTTTTTTTACCTAAAGAAACTCATATGTTCTTTCATATATGTACACAGGTGTACTCTCTTGTTTTTTTTGTTAATTAACTATTTATATTAACAACAACAATAATATGATACAGTTTTTCATAATTTTAATATTGTGTCATAAATCAGATACATAAGAAATTGATGCAGCAAAATAAATCTATTTACAATTTATAGCTTACACACTTTTTACAATAGATATTGTGACTTATTAATATTATACGTACATACGTTATATTAATACTATTATGTACAGAACGTGTTGCTCTAAAAAAAAAAAATCCCTGTGATAAAGAAATATTTTATAATACAGAGGCAATAAAAATATCAGCATTTTTTAATATTTTAATACAAATTCTGATAAATAATAATTATTAAAATAAAGAAATGTGGAAATTTTGTCATTTTTGGTAAACGATTATATATAGTTAAGAATTATTTATGCAATCGTTAAAATTTTAAATAATTTTTTTATATTTTAACCGATTACTCATTTCAAATATTTATAAAAATTGGAAGATTATAAAATAACACTCTACAGTTAAAAATATTATAAATAATATAAAATATTCTGGACACATATTCCTAATTATTTAGATTTTTCTATAATTAAAATCCAAAAATTTAAATTTTTCTCTTAGCTCTTTAGTAGTTTTACATTTATTTATCGTGAAATGATGAGACGGACAAGAATTTTTTTTTATCAATTCAAATCATCTGTCAAAATTATTAAGCAAAAAAGGAGATAATAAAATATTAGTGAGAGTAATAGTAACAATAATAATAAATTCGTCATTTATCAAATTCTCGTATGATTTAATTATTTAATGTCCCAATTTTGAAGTTAAATGAAGCAGGACGCATATTTGTAGCTTAACATACATTCACACGCATTTGAACGAATATACAACATATCTACATGCATATTTCTCTTATATTATACATACACAGTACTATATATGCGTGTCGTTTAACAAGAAATTCTTATTTAATTAAAAAGAAAGTAATATCCTATAAAATAATCATCATTATTAGTAAAAATTAAGATACGTTTGCCGACAAACTTTACACTATCAAAAGCCTCTAGCATTTAGAGGGGGCACAATTAGGATCATTTTCTATTGAATAATGCAAAATCGCGCGATTTTCATATCAATTCCCTCTTCAGTCTCTTCATTATATATTAAAAAACAAAAGTGAAAATTTTATACGATAATCATGTGATATCTGTGATAAACAGGCCACTTATTCAATATTGACTCTTCTAAACTTCACGCAGATTCGCATTCATTAAGTGTCAATATTTGTATATTAAATATTTTATGCAATTATTAATTAATTGTACACTTTTCAACTTTTAACTTTAAACATTTTACAACAAGGTATTAAAATTGCTATTAAAACAGCAAGTAAATATTTAATTTGCGCGTTATCCAATTAAAAAATATATATCTGTATAAGATAGATATGTATTAGATATCAACGGTTTTTTAAAACATTTTCTATGTAAAGTTCACGTGGACGTATATAATCATGTGAACATTATTAAAATCTTCGTAGCGTTCCATAACAGTACATTCCGAGTTTCATAGTAAATGCATTTGCAACGTTGTGTCAAATCGCGATACATACATATATATGCAAGTTTAATAAATATAAAATAAAAATTGCAACAGTTTAAGAAAAAATGCATTGCTTTTTGTCACTTATTTTTAAATCCAGCTTATTGCATATATTCGACAACAAAACTGTAATAATTCCAATAATAGCTTTCAAATTAAAAATTGATGATGATCGCTTCACTGAGCTCGAATTCTAATATTGACAAGTGTAAAATGATTTGTTCGTAAAGATAGAGACGACTGGTGTGTAAAATTCATTTGCGTAATAGCATAGGAAATTATATCGCGATTTCAGTCGCTTCGAATTCTGACAATCGCTGCTGTAATTGAATCACGATTTCACGTCGCTTAAATAGTTTACAGAGTTGGTTGCTCGTTGGCGTCGGATATCGCTTCGGCGGTTTCAAGCATTAGAAATAAACTCAAGATATTCCATCTTCGCATACTAATGAGCACGTAGTCGATTTTTGCTCTCCCGTGATTTTCGCTCCGCAATTATTTGCCAAAGATCGCGGCTTTCTGCCGAAATTGCTCTCGCCTCGCTGCCTTTTCTTCCTCCTCTCGTTTCCGCTCCTCTTGCTCCATGCGAATCTCGTCTTCGAACTTTGAGGCCTTTCGCAGCTGCTCAATCTGCGAAAAAAAAGACAAGAAAAAAACTTTAATCGAAATGTGACTCGTTTCAGGTTACACTTTTGTGCATGTATATTTTTTTCAGTGTGCACGATACGCTGAGGTAGCTTTCTGGGCCCGGTCGACGTGTCATTCATGACTGCTTGTAAATGGGAAACGCGTGTTGCGTCCGTGATTATGCGATGACAGACTGCCCAAGATTTGATAAGAAATTACTTTCCCCAATATTTCCTAAAGAGAAAATTTTTTTCAAAATCTTTTGTATACTTTTTCAGAATTTTTAAGAATTTCTTAAACTAATTTTATAATTTTTGAGAAAACTTCTCAATTTTTTTTTTATAAATTAGAACACTTTAAAAAAATGTTGATAGGCTAAATTTTTTTCTAAAATTTATATACAGTAATCAAATCAGTAATAAATTAATAGTTTTTTATAATTAATGAAGAATATATGTATAACAGTTTTTATTTGTAATTTATATTCTTAATTTATATTTTCAATTTTTTTTATATTCTAAATATACACATAAACAATACATATTGTAATTATATATATTTTCTATATGAATACTACGAGTAGTTATATAAAAACATAATAGATAGTTTCTTAAAAATCAATAAAAGTAGTAATTAATATGTAATTAATATTAAAAAAAAATTATCTTACAGTTCAAAGTCTATTAAAACGAAAAACAAATTTACTAAAACGTTAAAAAATTTATTCAAGCGTTAAAAAAGCCAAATATTTATTTTTTTGCAATAAGTGAGATTGAATGTGAAAATATACTTTGGCCTCAAAGAAGTTCTTAGCGCCTGTAACGCCGACTTCGTCGACATCAACCTCGGTGAGTCTGGCCAGCTGGCTCAATCCAGAATCTTGTTCTAATTCACCAGCTCGTGCTTTACGATAGATCAGCAGAAACTGTAAAAAGATGTAATATTTTTAATTACATTGAACAAGTCAAAGTTACAATTTATATTGTAAGTTTTGAAAAACTTCAACTTTTGATTAATTTTCGAGCTGTCTCCTTAAATAAAATTAAGAATCAATAAAGAATTAATAAAGAATCATGACCTGATTTTATTACTATTCTTAAGATAACATACAAAAATACGCCATATTTAAATAGAATATTTTATACAAAATATATAAATATTTTATTTTAATAATTATATGTAGAATAATTGAAAAATTTGGTACAATAATAACTAAACAAATTTGTTTAAAAAATTTTGGTTTGTGGTGTTAAATTATTTTCTATCAGTAGCGTTATATTTTACAAACAATTTTATTCAAAATCAAACAAAAACCGAGCAACATAAATAATAAAATTAGAATTTTTGCACAAATCAAACAAGTCCTCAAAAATCTTTTTAAAATAAAATCTCAAATATTAATCAAAGTTTAAAGATTTACTCTTATACACACATATAATATGTTCGTAGAAAAATTATTATTACAAAAGCTTGTATAAAAAGAAATGTAAAAGGATATTTTTGTTCAAGAGTGATTTGTAAAATTTTGTAAAATAAAAAAATATTTTAAATTTCCTCCTTCGTTTACTTTCATTATTAATATGTGTATTATATAGAAAGATATATAATAAAATGTTATGGAATAAACAGTAAAATTCCCACAAGAATTAAACATGTCCAAAATGTTTTTTATTATCTTTTTTTAAATAATCTTTTCAATGTAACTTTTTGGATTTGTTTGGTTTTTGTAGAAAACCCTTCATTTACATAATAGAAAATATTTTTCTTTGCTAGGTTTCTTTATATTTATAACAGAATCGAAAAATTAAAACCAGTTTAATAAAGAAAATTATCTGGTATATATGGTATATATGGTAATTCTCATGCAAGAAATAAAAATTCGAAAATAAAAAACTAAAGGATGATCAAACGTAAAGTCATACGATAAATGGAAATTTGACAACTGCGACGGTTTATGAATGTAATTGAAGGGAGGGGATAAATACGTGTCGCGAGCGTTTTACGGTAATTCATATCGTGATGAGTAAGAGGAAGGTGAGTAAGTCGGGCAATAAACTACTCGGGTATCACGCAATGAATCACGGCGGTGGATCGGCGAGCGGGACGAATCGTGCGTGCATGCACGCATAATTGCGTATGCAGGATCGATTCGCGCGACGGTCGCTTTGTTTTGCGAAATGGAAAACGGAATGTCACGTCCGCTTGTTCGCACGTGCAACACGTGCTAATTGTAAGTTCAAATTTTCGCTCGAACGGTACGTGATGCCCGCGTACATACACCGCGAATCTTACTCGTGGTTGCGTTAACAGCGAAAGTTTCTGCTGGCGTTTCGCACGCCCCGGTATTCTACGGCGCGGGCGTGTTGCGAAACCACAGTCGGTTCTACACGATTGATTCCATTGCCAGGGCGACGATTGTAGGATAAAGTCTCGTGATAATTTCGTATCTTCGTTATACTTTAATATCTTTTATAAAAGATTGAAACTGAGAGTTCAGCATTTGATAGACAGTACATGGAAAAAGCAACTATAGTTGAATTAATAAGATGTTTGGTTCAACAAAATTTGATTGGATTAAATAGAAGTTTTAATTATAATGAAATATCTTTGTAATCAACCAATACATTTAGATCTAATAATGTTTAAAGTTTGATATTGCTGATCTAAGCAATTATTAATATCTGCAGTTATAATATCTATATTTATTTTAACTACATGACATGGTTGAAAGAACGTAAAATGTATTATACAATTGGAAACAATTAATGAAATTTCTGGTTATTAAGATTAATAAAGATTACTGTTAGATTATACAAAGTTGTTTTTACCAGAATGCAATTAGATTTAGTTGATTACCTACATCAGAATACGTGAAACCAAACTTGGCTGCTTGTTTTTATTAGAAACGCATTATTAAATTTGTTTAGTTGATTTAATTAAAAGTTTGGATCGTTTATTTTTCATCAGACGGTCTGGTTTCTGTACGTTCAGATTTCCGATTGATTCACATGGAGAAAAAGGGTTTGCTAAAATCGATGTGTGATAGCTAAATTTTAACTATCACCACTGAAATTTAGCTACTATATATAGAATTTTACTGGTGCAATTAACTGCAATTATGTTTTTTCTCCGTGCAATCAAATTTTTTTCCGTTGTACGTGTCGTTCCGATAACTTTTTTGTGACTATATGCGTTTTTTACAAGATATCGTGTTTCCACAACTATCAATAACAATCGAAGCTATGTCTTAGTAATAATATTTATATGTATAAATTTTAAGTATATTTTTATGAACTGCGTTTTATGAGCCCAAGTCCTGTGGGTTTAAAAATTCAATTATAATCTAAGAGTAGTTGGAAGTATAATATCTCAAATTAAATTGATCATTAATTTAATCATGACGCTATACGTATTTTGAAACACTGTAAAGAATTTATTGTAAAAAATTATTGTTTCTCTATATTTGTATGATTTATTTCAGCCGTCTGGTTTAAATTGGTTTTTCTTTTTTAATTATAAATTTTATAAATCTTTCAATTATAAATCTTTTTCAATTATAAAATTAGAAATTAATTTACGAAGAATTACTAAATTAAAAAATATTTAAAATAAAAAATGTTGACTGCAGTTAATTAATTTTTTCTTGTACAAGCATTCTTCATTTATTGATATTGCTTAACAATAAAGACTATTAATTTAGAATTAAGATTCTACTGGAATGAAATATGTAGTAAAATTGTTTTTAATTTTGCACATTTTTTTAAACAAGCAGTCTTTCGATGGTTTTTAAAATACGCATGCTTCACCGTGTAGATCGAAATAAAATACTTCAACGTATCCTTTCTAACGCACAGCTATGCTTGGAAAGTAAACACGATCATCGAATACCCAGCGAGTGAGACGTTCGTTAAACATTGCATGGGGTCTACTATTTTTACGAGCAACATATCGCCACAAATACAGTCTGCGAGTCTGATCGAAAATTATATTTACATTTTAGAGTACAAAAAAAGGATAATTTGATGAAGATTTAATATTCTCTCTCTTTACGAGAATATTAAAATTTAAAATCTTATATGATAGCTAAAATATATGTTTTATATTTAGATATTTAATTACGTTTATATCTTTATATGTTTGAAATAAAATAAATATTTTTGCAAATATAAAAATTGGCAAATATAAACATTAAAATGTTAAAATTAAAGCGTATGTTTTGTTTTAATTGTGCTTAAAATTGCAAGATGCACGTGTTTCTCGACGAGTGTTCTCTCGCTTACAAGAGCAAAGCTGCACGCAGTGAAATCTATTTCGGTTCAATATTTTTAACGACCGCAAACAGAGTTGCGAGAAACACTAATGCTGGTTGGAGTGGTACAAACCTTACGTTTACGTCGACCACATATTCGATGGCAGAAGTGTACTAAGCAACGTTTCTAAATCATTTATCTGTTGTCAAATCTATCTCTCCAATCCCTAATTTGGTATCAACAAAAATAAATTTAAAGACATCTGCATTTCTTTTCTTGCAAAGAATTTATTTCTGACTATTAATATTAATAAACACTCGCAAACATCGTTATTATTATTTTTATTTTTATTATTTATTAATAGAGCTTTCGCTTTTGGTATTTCCTATTTTTAGAACCTTTTTTGAAAAGTAAAAAGCTATGAACTTATAACTTAATATGTACATTTATTTTTTGATATTAGAATATTTTTTACAATTTTTTTAACATTAGGTAGAGACATTTTGACAAGTATTTGCGAATCTATGGATGTTAAAAAATTAGCTGTTTGCAACATTTTGTAAAATGTTTCAAAAAAATGCATCAAAATGTTATGACTTATACATTAATAAAAACTTTTGAAAGTTTCTCATTTTTAATTTACTGTTTTTTTCTAAAGTTTAAAAAATGTCTAAAAAAATTAATTTTTTTAGAAGCTTTAAAACGAGAATATTTTTTTAATTGATTAAAACGTTATTGTGAATTTGTTCAAAATTTTAAATTTACATTCTTCCCACTAAATAGTATAACATCGTAATCTGATTATGATAAAGCAATTGGGCTTTGTTAGCACAATATTTCTTTTGTTTCACTTAAAATAAAAACGTTTTATATATTTGTCATGTTCTCATGTTTAGCATATTGTTTATACACTCAGTCTGACATATTAAAGTTCATTCGAAGTCGGTAAAAATAAACCAACCTCACGGAAAGATATGCGGCCATCTCCATCCTCGTCGACCTCCTGGATCATCGCCTTGAGTCCGAGATGTGTTTGTGGTGCACCCAAAACCTCCATCATTCGCTTCAGTTCGGAGAGATCGAGGTAGCCATCGTGACCATCATCGAATCTGTAATAAGCATTGATGATTAATTATAATATGGCAATTAAAATATTTCATCGTACTACTTTTTATCTCGAATCTTCTAAGATAATTTGTTTTGACTGAATCTAGAGATAAATTTAAAATTTTTATAATATATGTTGATACACGAGAAATAGTAATCCAAAGTATAATAAAATTAATTTTTATTTTGTTCATTATTTTTGCTTAACAAACTATACATGGGTAAACCGTAATTTAATATTAAAAATGCATTTGCCATTCTTTAAATTATTATCAATATAAAAATTACAATACTTATTTTACTTAGAGATTTACTTATATTTTTTTGAGAATGTAAACTTTTCCGGTTCCGGATGGGTTTTGATTTTGGTTCTTGGAATGTATGTTCTGTATGAAATAATGTATGAAACAATGTATGAAATAAAAATAGTATGTTCTTTGGTAATTTTTGAACTGTTGAATCTGATTTCAATCTTCAAAAAATTTTATTTTGTCGGGAAAATATTAAAATTGAGGATTGTCCTTGAAAGACGGAGACATAATTCTATCCAGTAATATCACTTTCCTCATTTCTTAAACTTTCCGCTAATAAAATTATTGAGCTGACAGGGGACAGGCGACAAGAGCATTATGAAACTAAAGTACGAAGTTTTATCTTGTTTCTCGTTCGAGTATTTTAAAATGATTTTAAATTGTATTAAATTATATTAAAGTATACATATTTTTGACTACACAATCGTTAAACGTAATTAACAAGATATGTATTAAGCATTAAAAATTATTTGACAATAAAATTATTACTCCAAGATATGCAATAAGATATTTGCATTTAATAGGATAAAATGTAAGCTCTTTTGCTGACTGGTGAATATTTTACCACGTCCTCCTTTCGCTGCGTGAGGTAGCATTTTTCAATGATTGACCCGCTAATAAATCATCGTGATGACGCTAGTCAATGAGACGCCGAGTTAAACGTGTCGTACGTGTACAGTCTGTCGCCTCTTAATCAGTTAATCATGATACCGCGTGCAATTTAATCACCGGTCATGAATGCGGTTGCACGAAGGAAGAAAAATTTGGGACGATGTCATTACTGGCGAACGAGGCTCGATTATTAAACGAATCCGTCGGAAAAGTCGATGAAGATTGCTTCAATCTTGTCGTTGCCGTAAGAGTCTTTTTATTTCATAGAACTTGAGAAACCGTTACGATGAAACAGAAAATAGCACAAGTTTTAACAAAGTTTATTGTGACTCATTGATTCTGCGAAGTAAATAATGGAGGTATGAATACACGTGAATTGAAGTTGATATAGTGCGGTGAATAAACAGCGTAGTGCTAAATAAAATATAAAAATTTATTTAACGTAAAACATAATGAATCTAATTTTATCTATTATATACTCTCTAAATTATAATAAGTGAAAAATCACTGAAATTAGTAAAAAAACACTGATTTCAATGATATATTAAAAACTTGTTAATCAGTGAAACAAATACCCCGATCTTTCAATGAGTATACACTAATTCTGAAGTAAAAATCACTAAAAGCCAGTGGATAATCACTAATTATCACAATTATAAATATACCATTGCAAAGTGAAATATAATGATTGCAATTTAGAGAGTAGAGATAAAAAATTAAAGATATGTTCAAAAAAACCGGAGAAAAATTTAGCGGAACAATATTAATTAATGCTGTATTTTATATTCGACAAGATTTTAAAATTATGTTTATTCGTTATTATTCGATATTTGCGGTATTATTTTTCCACTATTATTATTTTATGCATAGTTTAAAATTGATGTCTTTCTCCTGTTAGTATAAAGAGTATGATACAGAGAAAGAAATTGATTTAATTAAAACAATGATTTTAATTGGGGAAATCGGCTCGGTTTTCTTCAACAGTCAAACAACAGTTATATATATTTTCCGTAACTGAAGTCGTAACATAGAGATTGTCTTAAACTCGGTCGTCATTAACATTCGTGACTTTCGTCGTATTTATTATGAGGCCGATGTCTGGTTGGCCGCAATGTAGAAGGCAGTACATTTAATAACTAGAACGTCTCTTGTAGAAAGCGGACAAAACAGGTTGACCAAGATTTTTATCTGTAGAAAAATTTGCATTTTTTTTTCGTAACGTTGGCGTAATCTTAGCCATTGCAGATTTAACCGACGATTCAATGCGCTATTTCTTCCTCCTCCAGACTTTTCGCACAGCCATAAATGTCGCGCCGCAAAAGAATTTTGTTCCAAAATAACTGCGTGTCATTGAGATTTTATTACGCGTTGTTCCATTACGCGCATCTTCATAAGTACAAAATGCAAAAAATGATTTACCCCGATGACGCTTTCCTCCGTGCAATTGTTGGTGTAACTATTTGACATTATTAGCTTCGCTCTTTAGCTGCAGGAAATGTTGAAAAAAATGTAGGCGTGTATACAAGTTAAAGGTTAAATGGATTACGTCCACGGTTGTTGTTAGAAACACCGAGTTGCAATTTTATGTGCGGAAAATAACCTGTAATGGAGCTCTCGACCGAGTGTATCGTGAGACAAAATCAATATGTATCTGGCCAGAATTATCAAATTACTAAACGATATGCGCTTACGTCATTAATATTAATTAAATCCTGAATAAGTTTTGGCCGCAAGCACGGAATTAAATTATACAAAAATATACATTTTATTCATTCGTTATTCATGTAGTTCCATTGATGTAATAAAAGTAGAATTAAAATGTATATTAAGGAAAGTAAAATTAATATATAGAAAATTAATTTTTTCTTGATAAATGCAAAATAAGTAAAATGTATATTAAGATAAATAAAATTATATAAAATATCAATCTTTTTATTGATGATTTTTGGAATGTTTAAAAAACATAACTGTTTCATGAAATATTCGTGGAAAGCAACAAGACTGAACGCAGACGAAAGTAAGTGTGAGAATTCTCTCTAGAAGCCTATATCTTTGTATCTATCAGTCTGTATGTTTTAATTATCGGGGAGCGTTTAAATGCGACGAGAGTGAAAAGAATCGGGGGAAAACGTGGGAACGATTGTCGATATTCAAATTTGTAAGTCTCTCGGCAGGATGTCAATCTTGTTTGCCGATTATTCCGCGACCGGAAATTTGTGAAATCGCGACTTTCTGCGAAAGGGATGAAAAACACCTTTATAGTATACGAGATTGTTTTAGAGTATGTGTTTATTTTATTGAAGCATATAGGATCGAATTGTTTATTAGTAGCGTACGATCAAAGCTATTGTTTGTTCAAAGGTTTTTGCTAATTATAAGTAAGAAATAAAAAGTATGAGAAAATAAAATGTTAATACTAGAATGTGGATAAATTTTCACCTACGTGCTAATTCAAATTTAATACAATTTTTTAAATTAAAATTATGACAGCTTAAAATAACATTTAATAAAAAAATGATAGGTAAATATGGCGAATACATTGACAATATAAATTAAAAAGATAAAGGATTGACAACACAAGTGAAAAAGATCTTATTCGATCAGACCAAATTTAAGTGCTAAACAATCTTCTGTATGAATTTTATCATTTTCAATGGTAAAATACTACAATAGAATATAAAATATTTTGGAAGATCTTTGGAAAGATGTGAATATTTATTTGCTCTTGACCGAAAATGATAACAAACTTCTTTTTTTTAACTTAAAATTATATATGGGCAAAAACAGTGTAAAGCACTGAACTGTTATTAACGTTATCGCGCGAGGCCATAAATCGATAGAGAGCAATCATGTTATATTATATAACCGGTCTATATGTATGACAAGACGTAACTATCGCGGGTTAAAGACCACTTGCACAGCAAACTGATCCTTTCAATTACCGTGATTAGTGAGTTCTCACAAAAATCGACGTGGCTTTTATATAGAAAGAAGGTATCGTTTAAGCTGGTTTAGCAAAAGTGGAGTGTAATTTGCAAAAATTTAATTTTATTCTTTCAGCTTGGATCGGCGATTGCGAAATTTATCATGTCGCTGTAACACTTTATTTTATCTATCAGAATATCTTACTACTATCATAATCTTAATTAAGCAGGACATTGAAAAATCGTTCCGTCATTACTGCCGGTGTTTTCGAAGTTCGTTAAAGTGCAGAAGAGCCGGGACGTTAAAGGAAATTGCTTCCGCATTAGTTAACGACGTTACTGCGAGAGACGCCGGAAATTGAAGTGATGTAGGCGGGAAGGTACCTAAACGGTAAATCCTTTCAATCAGGAGAAATTGTAATTGTTCTGCTGGAAAAGTCAGTATTTGCCAGAACCTCACTTCTTCGGACAGTTAAACATTCAAACAGAAATCTAGGATCATGTTCATTATCCTTATAAATATATACGTATACTTCATGCTATGAAGCATAATGTAACTATTGTTGCAAACCTTATAGCCATTTATAACACGTAACATTATTTTCAAAGTTATTGCATAATTTGGCGTTAATCATTGTTAATATTAGATAGAAATTTTAAGTTTGTTCTGGCGTTTTTTGGTTTTCTTTTTGAATTTATAAGAAAGAATTATGTATTAACATTTATTTAACGAAAAAGCAGATAAGAAATGTGTACATTAATAATTTTATTGAAGTTGCTTTTTTTATCTCTCCGCAAGCATAAGGTATATCAATACCTAACAAGTAATACAATTGCCTTTTTTGTTATCCCTTTTTTTTCTTTCTCTAGAAGTTTAAAAAGATATCACGGAGCGAGAGAATGGTCGAGAGGAAGGTCGAGGTCGCATTTTTATAAGCATGACTAGGCAAAGTGATCAATAAGGTGCAGACGCGAAGAAAGCGACAAATGTGTTATATGGTATGTACTATTAAAGTCAACGCTTCATTCATAATGTCCTCTCCCTTTTTAATTGATATACGCTTCTCTCTTTCCTTCTCGACAATCTAAACATATTAATATCTATTGTATAATGTTATCGAGTAAAATCAATACAAAGTACTGAATATAATAACAGATTTCTTAAAACATTTATAAAAAGAAAGAGATTTATAAATGGTTTTCTTCACGATTACGTTTTCGAACAAGAATTGAGAATATTATGTTTTTTCTGATGTGAAACTGCAAATATCGTTGTTACATCATTTATATATGTATGATTCGATGGCCAATTGCTGCCGCGCGATAGATTGTCATTCTCTGTTTTAACGAGATCGTTTGTCGGACAGTTTTAATCGGCCAAGTGAAACGCGCTCCAATCAACGTAGATTGTGCCGAGGCACCTATATAAATCGTTACCACGTTAAATGTGTCACTGATTTGGATTGACTTTGCGAAAGCTTAATTAAGAGTTACATTGCGAGATAAATACATAGTTAAAAATGCAAAAATTTTCTCATTATTTTTTTTAGGTTTTACAAATATCAAACATAGTTTAACAGCCATGTAGTCTACTTTAACATAACTTATATAATAATATATAGTTTTACTCCGTTTGCATTATCAGCATTTAAGACGGCATTAATTAAATGCCGTTCTAAAAAGGAAAAATTATTTTCTTAATATTCATGATTATTTTGTGAAGGAAATGAAATGGTTTATTCCGAATAAATTTTCATGAAAGCATTATTCACAATTCAAAAAATTTATCTATTTACAGTGTTTGCATAGAAAGAACTTGTTATGATAATATTTTTATTTTTAAAATGTTAAATATTGAAATAAGATTACATACAGCACGTTAAACAGACATAATTTGCTTACATAAAATTTTAGTTAGTTTTTCATGAAGAAAAAGATATTCTCATTACTTAATAATAGTTTTTATTAAGAGGAAAAAATATTAGATAGAAAATAACAATATTTTCAAACCAAAAATTATAATTTTTTAATATTATTATCATCAAAACAATTAAAACAATTATATATATATATATATATAGTTTTTTAGATTATTATTATAATATTAAAAAATATATAAAACTTTGTTGAAATTTAAGATTATCAAATTCTTAAAAAAATATTTAAAAAAATATAAGTAAGATTTCTATTCATTTCATCCACAAGATAAATCAGAACAATCTTTTGTTCTAAAGGTCATATTCTTGCATTTTAAACTAAATCTATTTCTAGATCTATTATCCCTTAAATCTAAAATAATTTTTCCTCTATTAAAATTTTATTTGCAATAATATGAGCAAATTTTCTCCCCCCCCCCTCTCTCTCTCTCTATCTTTTTCTCTCTCTATCTATCTATTTATCTATCTATTTTTCACATTTATTACTATAATAACTTGTAAAGATTCTTTATCCTGTTGCAGTTTGATGAGTAATTTTACGTTCGTGAATAAGCAATAGGATCACATGTCATGTTCTCATATGATCCTCTCATGTGGGAACATTCTCTCACCGCAGTAATAATAATAATAATAATAAGTCAGTAATAAGAGTAATAAGCTAGAATTTTATTTCTTTTACAAATTGTATCATATAACGCTTTCATGAATTTGTTGTGAGATGTTAAATACATTATTGAGTATGAAAGAATCCGCTACACAAAGTACTGAACTTGAACTTAATTTGAAAATCTGCTTTGTTTATCGTTCAACTGACGAGCGACTAATGTCGATCATTTAGCAGGTCATACAAATAAATACACGCATATACAAACTTCAAGATCATATACATATACAATGTAATAAATGCTAGGTTTCAAAATTTAAAATCACACACTTAATTAATAAAACGAACGACTTTTATGAACTGCTTATATCATAAATGTATCTTTTATTTATAAATTATTTAATTATTCGGCGACTTGAAATTACTTGCAGAAAGAAAATGCGTTACATATACAATCCATATATATATATATATATATATATATATATATATATATATATATAACGTTACTTGACACGGAAACTGCTCGACAATTAAGCAGATTATTGCAACTAACTAACTTTTGTCATAATTTAAAAACTGTACTTCAGACAAAATTTTATAGAGAAAATTGTCCCAGAATTGAGTTAGAAAATACGATATTTTAAAGACAAAAGATTGTTTTGAATTTTGAAACCATATGCAATTTTTGTGTGATCTTTTTTTATTTCATAGTTTTATTTTAAATAAATTGTCCATTTCTTAAATAAATTTTATTATTTATTTAAAAAATGGATAAAGATAATAAATAAGGTTTATTGTAATAAATTGTTAATTGTAGTCTTTAAATTGTTTTATTTCTTAATTTTTAAATTCTGTAATATTATTTTCACTTTATAAACTTTGTTGTTTAATAAATGGAATTATATTTTGTTACTTGCAGAGAAATTCATCAATTTATTTTATAGTTAATTTCTTTACTATAGAGTCGTGTCTGAATACTTCTATCATTGCTGCCTATTATATCAGTTTTGAGGCCAATTTCTCAAACGTTCATTTTTTATTACGTTGCAGAAACATTAATTATTACGAAACATAAAATACAGTATTATAAAAACTGCTTTACTATAATCTAATAGAAGACACGTTCTAATTTATATTTATGTGTTCAAAGTATTATTTTCAGCTTTTATTTAAGAAATATTATTCAAAAACAGAATAGCATGCCAACATTGGAGATCTTTTTCCTCTAATATTCGATACCGGTTTTTTTTTCAGTGTGGAAAGTGGTTGGTGCTCCAAAGCGCCTTTCCGCCTTGCCTTACTTTTTATTAACCGCTATAATACAGTAGTGTAGGTGTTGCACAGGATACGCAATTATCGCAACGCAACGACACCGTTGCGCTTCTGATCTCGTTATCGCGGCACCAAGATATCGCGATCGTTCCGCAGCCTCGAACCGACTCGGTGGTGAGCGTTTCGTTCTCCGCGTTTCGTTTTCCAGGAGTATCTCGGATGGAAATCGGGTCAAGGTAGCACGCGACGTGTTCGTCTGGTCCCGTTTATCCTTGCTTTCCAAGATCGATACGGCGCAGCGGTGGATGGTAGTCCTTCGGCGAGAGAGACGAGGAACGTGACTGCGACGAATTTGGCGACGTGCCCGGGACGAGAACGAGGATGGCGTGAACTTTTTCGTCCACATTATCAAGATATAAGATAATCATAATGTATAGCTGATCTTCTAAGAAATTTTTAAGGAAAAGCGGAGATCTCGAGGCACGAGCGACAATACCGAAAGTGGTGAAAAATGAAGTTTTAGTGTAAAAAGCTCTACTATTTTCGTTTCTAAATAATAAATATATTTTCCTGATTGATATAAAGTTTAATAGTTTAAAAAATATGCAATGTATTTTTTTATTAGTTATTATTATTGTGTGAATGTTGCAAACGGTAACGCTAATCTGACGTGTGAAGTGAAAGTTGTCCCGCTTAATAAAATATCTAGAGATTAAATTCATATTTCGCACTTATTCCGAAAGGCTGAGAATTTCAATAGTTGATTAACATCTTTTGTTAACCATCGCATTATATTGTAGCTAATAAACACTGTTCCATTTGTGAAAAAAGAAGTAACGGTTCCGTTTAAGTAAAGAAACGTGTCTTTTTTTCCACTCTTGAAGCTCCCGTCTATTCTATAATAACTAATTAGTATCTTTTCTCCGCGAGGAACGCAGCGATTAATTTAGTATGTGAGATTGCGAGTAGAGGAATTTATACGGCGCACAGATTAGAATTCTATGAAGCCAAATGAATCGCGACGCGTATTGTGAATCGTGGAAGCGTTTTATCCTAATCGGGGATAAACGCCGTCTATGAAAAACATCGTGCCTTTTCCCATAAACGCAACATTATTCAAAACATCTACTTAAACATAGTTGTTATAGGAATACCGAGTGCCTTCCATCGTGGCAAACCGAGTCGTAGAATAAATTCTTATGCCGTTTATATATTCGAAACGCGCGATTTCTTCGAACGAGGAAGTAACGGTTTGTCATGCTGATGTAGACATCCAAAGACTATTCTGACCTTTGAAAGAGACAAGAAAAGATTATTTATATTAAAAGTTCCCTACCAAATATATTTATATTTAAGGATTTTTTAATAAACTTGGGAGATCGCGATACATTGAGAGAACAAATAATTGACATTTATGATTATAATTGTATAATAAAATAATTACGATTAGAAGTTTTATTTTTATAGTCATTGCTGTTATGTCATAATATTAATAATAATAACGTTATATTTGTAGTTCTATAACTATAAAAACTATTAAAAAATTGTACTATAAATTATAAGAATTTTAAATATTAAAAAAATATTAAGATACGAATGGCAAAAATAAATCCTTTTATGCAGTAAGTGCAATCACAATTATAATATGAATATTTTTTTAACATTAGCTTACTATCTGTGTAATAATAATAATTATTTGCATAGATAAATCAACTATAAATATGTAGTTATGAAAATGACTATGAATTATTGATAAATTATAGTAACTGCAACCATTTTCTCTCTCAGTGTACGTGAAAATATATTTCTGCACGAATATTTCCCACGAGAACGCTAGAAAAATTGCGAAAGTTTTGAGATGGAAACGAACGTTCGTTTTTTCGTGGCTTTCTACGTCGAGCTATCGATTCCGAGAGTACGTATCTTGAATGCACATATGTGCATTCACCTACTTCGGCGGCGGAAGGGTTAAGGTCATCGTTACTCCGCTTACATGTATAAAAGGCGAATCAATCACACTTCGCTGTATCATTCCGACGGGGAAAGTTATGCGCACGTTCAATCGAGTCGTGGAAACCTCCACTTTCGACCTCGTACGAGTCACGATAATGCAAATCGATAGGAATTTTTCAATAAAGAGTGTGAACGTATCCTTCTGGCGCTATTCCTTCACCTTATCAATATAGAATACTATATTATATTATGAGAAAGACATTTGATATTTGCGACTATAACTGTTATGTTATGAATGTTACAATAATGATAATTAGGTGCTTTATTTCTATAATTATTGTTAAACATAATAAAAAACATTGTGTTAAATTTAATATATTTTCAACGATCCAATCAAATTTTTGTGCTAATTTAACACAAGATAAATATGTAAGAAAGCAACGTAAATATTATGTTATTAAAGGATTAACATAAAAAATATAACATTTTGACAATTTAGAAATGTGAAAGCATATTTCTTAAGTAAAAAATTAAGTATTTACAAAATGCACAGTACTTAAGGATGCACGAGCATAAATATCTAAACAATAGGAAATAGAATTATTTATATCTAAGTGTTGAGTGGCGTATAATACTTTTTAATAGAGGACGAAACCTTTTCAATTAAATGACCGGAACACTGTATTCGGCAGTGGTACAGAATGAAAGGGTCAACCACAGGGCAGCGGATGTCACGCCGACTTCCGAGCTCTTTAAATTAGTTACAGGATTAAAGCGATTAATTGAGACGAGAGTTTTCGGTCCACGACCCCTTGATGGAGGGTCAATCATGAGGTCTGGTTTCGGACTCTTCAACCGACTTCCTGTGAATTTTCGAGGAGGAAATTCATCGAGGATAGTGAGCAACGACGAAAAGGTACTTTTGACTCTGTCAGTTGCCGGTACAGGAAATGTTAGATAGATAATGCAACCGCAGCCTACGTGAACGCATCCGAGTATTATCACGTATCACCTAACTAAAACCACAGTGAAATGTATATTTAGCCTGGTTAATGATAGAACGTCTGGTGATAGAACCGCCAGATAGAATGGACATTATCGGGTTACTGATTAGGAAAGAATTATTTACGTTTCTCTCGAATGAGAAGATCGATAAATCACGACAAGCAAGTTGATATCCGCACTTTCGTTGTGTCCAAAAGAAATGGAGTCGCGGAATTTTTTACATTGTAAAAAAAAAATTACATGTAACTTTAGGATCCATTATTAAAGGTATATCCTTATAAGATATTACACGTAATAATAAACTATTATATCTTATAAAACTGTTTTTGTTTATAGTAATTAAACAATTTACAAAATTAAGTTTATATTAATATTTGCGTAATAATTAGCCGTAATAATTAGACAATAATTTTTATAAAAAACGGATACAATTTTATTTATTTCTACTAGAAATCATGTAATTTTTATGCATATTATAATTTTACAGAATTATTTTCTTTACAGTGTACGTATTGAATCTAATATAAGCTAGTCTGAAAGATTACGTACTTACAAGGAGGTTTTCTATTAGAATTTACTCTCTAAATTATTATTACTATTCACCAAAAAAAATAAGAATAAAATTTAGTCAAATTTTATTATAATACAATATTAATAATAAAATTTTAATAAAAATATTATAAAATTTTGGAAGTCCTACTGTCATGATTTTGAGGATAAGTTCTCAGAGAAAATCTAAGAGTAATCGAGAATATTAATTGAGAGATGCATTTTAATAAAGAGATAATTAAGAAATAATCTACCTATAATATGTTATATACGTTAAAGTTCTAGTTTTATTCTACACTCTTTACGTAATGTTCCACTTTGCAATCAATTTGGCTTCTAGATACCAATGGATGTTTGACTTTTCCTTTCCGTTTAAATAGCCGCGAGGGAAAAGCCTCTCGATAGCGGCACAAGAGTTTCTCTGCTGCCCGCAGCGCGCACGTGCGTATCCTGAGTGCGTGCCACGATTCATCATCCGGAAGGACCGATGATTGTTGCGCGTTCATGTCGTGCGCTCCGAGAACCCGTCCTTGTCTTTTCGCCGCGAAACCGGTTATGTTTGCAACCTCGGGCCTGGATAAATCGTAGGAGTACGGCGACATATTTTCTCCTTTTCTCTCTCTTCTTCTCTCCCGTCACGATATCACATCAATTCAGAATTAATATTAAATGCATCACCGTCGAGCGAAGGGTCAGGGTCACATTTTTAGTCCGAAAAAATAAATTAATCTATTTCCCTTCTAAGTCTTTTATTATATTTTTTAAATTTGAAACTTACATATAATGCGCTTGAAATAACAATTTTGAAATAATAAATGCGAGATAATATCTATTTCTTTGATCCAATTGATTTTACTTTACCTTAATGTATACGTTACATCACAAAATATTACAAAGATTTAAAAATTTCATAAATTATTATATTAATTTTATTAAACGTTTGAATATTTATGTAAGATTTGAACGTGTAATTCTCTTATTTAAAACTTACTTAATTCATTTGCTCTCGATTCTTATGTAAAATAGCGTTTATATATATCTACAAATTTATGAAAATGAAAAAGTAGCATCACGAATAAAACCAACTTTTTAAATGTATTAATAAAAATATCTGTGTAAAAGTTTATTTACATCTATTTACTCGTTTAAAAAATGATTTACTTAAAACTATAGCAAAAGAGAGTGTCATGTTTGCTGTATAAATCATTGTAAGCCAATTTTTTCTTCTTTGCAGCTGTAAGGGCACGTAAAAAAAATGAATTATTCAATTTATTATTTCCTAGATTTCTATTGTGCTTTTTGTATTTTCTAGGAAAAACGGAATAATCGATCGGAATCCATTTCGAACTGTTTCATATAGTTTTTAGAACATTTTGTTCCATGTAGTTTAGAACATTAGTATATGTTCAGATCAAAATTCGGATATTTACAACCATAACGTTTTGTCGTTGAGTAGGAAAAATAATAAATATAAGAAGCCTGTAGTTTTTAAATTTCTATAATTTTTAATTGATATTGTAAATCCAAAACATCCTTAATTTAATTCTTCGTTGTATTTTCTGCTTCTAGATTTCCAATGTGACCTGCTTCTAGATTTCCAATATGAACAAAGAACGCACGACGTTCTTGGAAAATCGACATTCGTTCCAGCGACGTACCTTCCACGTGATCGCCGTTGGTTGCAGCGGCACGTTTTCGAGATTTATTTAACGTAAAACGCAAAAAATGAAAACGTAGTTTTCCGATACGTGGAAGGTGCGCCGAGAAAAAAGAAACTCGTAGGGGGAGAATCGTGGAGAATTGCACGCGCTCGGTCATTACGAAACCGCGAACCGCCGGAGGAGATTCGTGACGTGCATTTGCTTCGGGAGAGGAAACGCAAGCTGCGCCAAGAGGGCAGACGACCTCGGGGTCCGTGCCGGGCCCCATGCCGCGTCCCCCTCTCGTCGCAGGTCCTACGCCCTTTGTGCCTCACTTGTTGAAGTAGGTAGGCTGCAGGAATTTTGAAGTCAACGTGGCAGCAGGTTTGACAACGGCTGGAGTTGTAGGATGGGTGCTGCGGGTACTCAGGTATACATCTATTCGCGAAGGGACAGAAATGAACGACGCGACACGTAGCGAATCAGTTGAATAAATTGTACGTACGTAAATCATATCGTGCACGTCGTTTATTAATGAAGGGACGAAATATTCGGGCTATTGTCCGACTATCTGCGTCTCTTTTGGGCCCAGCTATTTATATAATTTTCCCCGTAACACCGCAAATGACAGACGGTTTCGTGGGATTCCGTTATCGCAGAGGTGTGCGTGAAGCGATGATTAAGCGACGATGATAGCGCGCAGTGGGACGTTGTCCGATTAGCTGGGAAATCTCGAGACACGTCGCGTGTAGCGAAGAAGAGAGTCTTCTTCCCTTCTATTTTAAATCCGAGAACCCGCAAGGAGATTTTAATGAAGATGTATACCGCGTGCGAGAGAAACCCGCGGACAATGACGTTTATTAATGTGACGATATCGCGTGCGGCTTAACGCTCAGCCGCGCAAATCGACGCAGCCGATCATCGAGATCGGCGTAACGTAGCTTCAAGCTTGATCGAGCTGGAATCGAAAAGGAAATTCGTAATAATTAAATACGTAATAATTAAATTTCCTTTCGTCGTTACGCCGAGTGGCGTATCATTAGTAACGCGTGCAGCAATTCTACGTAAGAATGGGAATGTGTAATTATATGAGTAAGGTACGTTAGATAAGAAATATATACGTAGAATAGATACGTTTGGTATATCTTTATATTACAGTGTATTTTAAAGAAGTTAAATTGATCCCCGTAACATACGTGTTTCACTGAATAAATCACGGAAATCTGTAACTGATTCTTCTCGATGATATATCAGCTAGATGGAATAAGAGTTTGTTCGCGATCACGCGAGCGTTTGATTCGAAAGTGCGTGCCGTCAATTATGTTTCGTCTCAATGACGATAAACCTTGTGACACGAAGGAACATTTATCTCCATCTAATTACACGTGCGCGGTGCGTGTTGTATTCCAGGCTGACTCGTAAAAATAAACAGCTAGGCTGAACATGCCTATTAAGTTGATAATACTATATATAGCTCGGACTGTTAACAGTCGCAGGTACGTTTAAGCGAAACGTACCAAATAAAATTGCGACTGGCTTTCGCGCGTTACAAAGAGATATTTAAATTTCTAGAATTTAATTTTTTTTTTTAAAGCAAGAGAACGAGAAAGAAAGAAAAAGAGGGAAAGCCTGACGGTTACATGAATACGTTTTAGAATCATGTAAAAATATAGACACAAATCTGTTTACAATTTAATCAAATAGACATATATTTACTAAAAAATATTTTATTAAGGGACGATTACACCAACTTCTTGGTAAATTTACCTATCAGGTAAGTATATATTTATTTTCATTTTTTTTTCTTAAATAAATAAAGACATATATTTATACTTGATAGGTAAGTTTGTCAAAAAGTTAAAACCACCAGTCGCAAAATAAACGCGCACAACGTACATGTATGTTTTATTGATACTATTGTTGAACTTAATATTTTTCGTATTTTTTTAAATATTGAATCAAACGAGATTATTTTTAATTAGACTGAAGTTAGCAAATGCTATTAATACATCCATTTACATTTTATATTTTATTTTCTATTATTAATACTGCAAAATATAAAACGTAATAATTAGGTTAGTATATAATCTTAATAATTTTATTTCGATAATCCTTTAATTTTTTTAAATTTCACCCTTTGGAATTAAATTACAAAATTGTAATTTCGCAAACTATAAACGCGTCGCCGCGACTTCTGTAATTATTGATATTTTCCGGTCGCGGCGCGTACAAATAAATATAAAAACACAAAGTGAAGAAAAGAGAGATACTCACCTGTTGAAGGTGTGCTCGTACTGCTTGATCTCGCGGCGCGACAACTCGTGGAATTCCGTGTAAACGTTCACGAACTTGTACTGCTTCTTCACCTCCTTGCCTTCCTCGAGTTCGTCGTTGATCCTCTGCCGCCTGCTGAGCAGGCTGCTGAGTTCGGCGTCCGCTGGCATGATCCTCGATCTAAATTCTCGAAAGGCCGGAATAAAGGACGAAGGGAGCCTGGAGAGAAAAAAAAGCGCGAGTTTTGCGCCTGCGAGGATGCGCGGCTGTCGGGAGTTAGCGAGAGCGAACGAGAGCTGTCAGGGGACGACGAGAAATCCTCCTCCGCAAGAAAACAACCCGCACGCCGCGGCGAGACCGCATGTACTGACGCGGGTCGCGGCCGCGCGGCGCCGAGCGCCAAGAAGAGCGTAGGAGCGAAACGATAGCCGGGCGAGCACAGACAGTGCCGTAGCCATCGTTGCGACGCGTGTATTTGTACGATATTTTTTCCCTGATTTTATTTTAAATTTTGAAAGTGTGCGATAACGTGATTGCAATTCTTTCGTGGATGATCATTTTAGAACGCGTTGCGCTCCGAAGATCAATTGTCTCTATCTGTAATTGTAAAAACTATATCCATTATTTGTTTCGCGCAAGAGATTTTGTATTTTTATGTGATCTCTATCTATATAGATATGGTAAACTCCTAATATTGTACTAGCTTCCACTTGAGATAATAATAAAACGAACGATTTGCGTTTTTATTTTATGTATACATGTATGCCTTTTATCTTATCTTTTGCTTTGAAGAGAAGTTCGCGCGAATATTTTATGTAAAGTTTGACTTATAGTTTATATAGTTATTCTTTAGTACTCCAGATTAATGTATAATATATTATTTGATAAAAAGTTACGACGAATATATTAGTGGAAAGTTAAATAAGAGAACGAATAACAAAATAATAAAATAATAACACAATAACATACGAATAAATTGATAAAATATAATTTCTTTGAAAAATTTTGTTAAAGTAAATTTATTCGACGCTCCTTGTTAACGTCATCTGGTTGTTGCGACACCTGACGCCATTGCGAGTTCAAAATCGATATATTCGCGGGTTTATTATTCGTATATTCTCTTGTATACTTGCTTCCCTTTCGTCAAAGATACGCCAACCGTGAAAATGTATCATTTGCAAGCATATTATTATATATGCAGTTATGGGCGGTGAATGCAATGCGGAAAATGACAACGAGGGTAACATAATTTCATGACTGCAGCATTATTTCCTTAATGTCAATTTAAACTATAATGGATAAATTTTATTTAAAATAAAATTTTATAAAATTTCGATAACATATTTTTGTTAAATTTTATGTTTATTTTGAAACATTTTGATGAGTGATTATCAGAAATTTAATAGTTTTAAATGTTATTTGTTACTTGTTATTGCAGAGTATTTGCGATTTTTTTATCGAACATTTACTATAATTTTAATAAAGCTCTTTACGTTTTAATAATGATTAAATATTATATAGTAATAATTTTTTATTGAAATTTTATTACATCTTTATTGAATTCTTAAAATAATATATGTTATCTATTTTGTAAATAAAATACAAAAGAATAATCTTTTTAGCGAAATATAATGAATATATTTTATTGACAGTGAGAAATTTATGAATTATACCACATTAAATTAAAATAGACAGCCAAATTAATTTAAAGGCTCGAGACATTTCTATACTTTAAATTTTTATTATCGATTTTGCCTCTAAGTTTAAATCTAAGTTATTTAATCACAAAATGAATTCCACAACTTAGTTTAACTAGAATTTATCTAATCATATCTAACAGAATTTGTTTTATCAAAGAGGAACTTAAGGGCTGAGAACAGGTCATCCCCAAAGAAAATATCCCAGATAGCACAAAATATTTATAAAATATTTATAAAATATTTATAAAATATTTATAAGAAAGAAAAATATTTATGATAAATATTTTTATGTCCGAGTTTGTCAGGTAAAAAAAATTATGAACATTTATAAAAATATTTAAAATAAATATTTATACCATTATTATCAAAGAATATAAAAAATATTTCAAGTTCATATACCATAAATATTTTTTAGTACATTTTAAAAATATATTCTATATATTGTTGATAATAATTTTTGTATCATTTTTAAATGGTTTATAAAAATAATTATATAATCTTTAAAAAATATTTTTTGAAAATAAATTTGTAAAATATTTATAAATATTTATGATAATATTTTGTGCTATCTGGGATACCAATAAGTGTTCTTCTTCTTGAGAGACCCCTGTTGGATTTCCGACCCATAAGTGTCCTCCCATCGTTATTTTCATCCACCAGTGTTTCTACGTGCATCTTGAACTATGTAGTCAATGTCCACGAATTCCGTAAAATTTTAACGTGCACAACTTTTTTGAGTTTCCATTACCTACCTAGGATTCGTGGACATTGACAACCTAGTTCAAGGTGCACATAGAGGCGCTGGTGGACAGAAACATGATATATATGTGGTCTGTTCTTTCTAACTGCACTGTTGCACTGGTGCAATAAGTTAAAGTAAGACAAGTATATTTTTTCTCATTCTAACTTATTGCACCAGTGCAGCAGTGCAGCTAAAAAGAACAGGCCATAGGCTGTGTAATTGCTGTGTTGCCGTGTAACCACATGTAACCGCTTGCAGGATTTTCAGCTTTCAGCCTTTCAGGACGTTCTTTTTTGGTACAAGTACAAGTTAGTAGTGGTTAGTAGCCAGCAACCGGTTACTTTAACAAAGTGGAATAGGATTTTAATATTGTAAAAACCAACAGTTTTTAATTATTTATTATCGTGCAGATTATATATTCTCTTAACTGTGTATACATACATACATTTGATCTATTGCTACGTTTAATATCCTCCCGGTCTTTGGACAGATGTGAACGTGTGCGGATGTATTCCTACGTGTTCCACATCCAATAGAAATTTTTAAATACGGTTGACGCAATCGGGCGATTTTATTTTTTATCCTATTTTTTGTTGAGTTTCAATCTTTCTCTATTCTATTCCGCTTTTATCTTATATTTATCTCTTGGACGTATCGTCCTAATATTCCTTTTACTTCTTAGCCGTATAGTTCTAGTTTCCTGAAAGAGGGTGCTGTAACAAAGAAGGAGTTTAATATCTTACGTTCCAAAGTTTGGAGTAAAAAGTGATTTGGTATAACCTATATTTTTCAAAATGAGTAAGTACAGGCGAGAAGAAATCTCGAGCGAGGATACAGATAGTGAGGAAGAACGTCGCAAGAAAGATATCAAGGAGAGAGACAGTTTTGCCAGTCGTCTCAGGGAAAAAGATAAAAGTAAAAGACGCAACGTAGCCATGCCAGCTGGCACTGGCGCTGGTAAGTTTCTCAAAAGAATATCTAGGTGTCTGGATTGAGTTAAAATCTACTTTTCACTTATTTTATTTTTTAAAAATTTGATTAAAAACAGTTTTTAAAATAAAATAAATTAAGGGTTAATTGTACATCAGTGTAGCTTAACTTTCAATCTATTTAATTTATTTTGTTTTTTTTTTCTAATTCTTAGAACTAGAAAAAGATATTGAAAGTAAATTAAATATAGTTTAAAGTTAAGTTATGTTAAACCTTATTCAACTATATATCTTATAAATGTTCAACATTTGAGGAAATGTTACTTATTGTTTGTTACTGTTTATAGCCGAAGCAGCAAAGAGGCTTAAAATTATAGAGACTGATACAAGAGACAAGCTGATACCTAAATTGAGAATTGAGTCTCGTAGGAAATACTTGGAGAAACGTAAAGAGGACAAGGTTGCAGAGTTGGAGGCTGATATTGTTGATGACGAATATCTCTTTGATGAAGACGTGTAATTTCTTGGATATAAACTATATATATATATACATAATTAATATCTTTAAAATATAATTACTATATTTAATAACTGTTTTTTTAATACAGTTTAACAGAGAGAGAAAGACAAGAGAGGGCTCATAAGAAACAGTTGTTGCACTTGGCAAAAGAGCATGAGAAGGCAAGGGAACTTGAGCGTATGCAGCGCTATCACATGCCCCTTGAGAAGGGTAAGATGGAACCAGAACAAGATACAGCAGTGGATAAGGAACCACCACAATCGGAACAAAGCAAATGGGAATCGGATCAGATGTCGTCAGCAGTTTTTCGTTTTGGCGCTAAAGACAGAAAAGGTATATATACTAAGAGTTAAAGATAAATAATCGTTTATACGATAGGTCTCTTTTCTAAATAATCTTATAATCCTTTATTACAGCTCAACAAGAGTATAATCTTCTCATGGAGGATGAGATGATAGAATTTGTTCAAGTGCTGCATATGCCCGGACATAGGGATAAGAAACGTGAGGAGAGTCCACCCGCACATGTTAAAAGTTTACAAACGATACAGGAGACAAAGAAGAGTTTGCCTATTTATCCTTTTAAAAAGGATTTAATAGAAGCTATCAAAGAACATCAGGTAAGTGGGAGACAAATAGATGGCTTAGACTGTTGTGTAACAAACGATGTTATAAGTTGCAATAGAGATCACACAAAAGTATTTTTATTTTAGATCTTGATAATAGAGGGTGAGACGGGATCAGGGAAGACAACACAGATTCCACAATATCTATATGAATATGGATTTGCGGACAATGATAAGATAATCGGATGTACACAGGTTTATTGTTTTATTATCTTATTATCATTAAAAATATTGTTTTAAATTAAGTTAACATTCAAAAATATTTTGAGGATCAAAAACATTTTAAGAATGTATTGATATGTTTTTTCTTTTTTTTTTAGCCACGACGAGTAGCGGCCATGTCAGTAGCTGCGAGAGTAGCCCACGAAATGGCCGTTAAACTAGGCAACGAGGTTGGTTATGCTATTCGTTTTGAAGATTGCACGTCTCAACGTACTCGTATCAAATATATGACTGATGGTACATTGCACCGAGAATTTCTCAGTGAACCCGATCTAGCATCATACAGGTATGTTTTTTGTGTATTTTTGATAGAACCAAGAGGAGGAATTAACCTTCTAGTGGTTGTATCGTCTTTGATTATTATTAATTATAAATTTGTAAAACTGAATTTTTAATTAAAAAATATCTTAAGGATCAAAAGTCTAATTCTTTTAGTGATAAAGAAACACTGTATTTTAGTGATTAATGTACATACATTTCTATTTCCATTTCTTAACTGTAAGTAAACTGTACAGATTCCAACTTTTTTACATTTTTCTTATAAAAACGTGTCAAAAATAAATGCTGCAAATATGTAACGTTACCCATTAGAAGAAAAGAAAATGAGGATAAAAATAAAAAAATAATAATTGCAATTAACTTTTAAAGGACAGAAAAATTGTTCAAAAAATTAGTATTGTTGATATTATCTTTCAATTTTATAATACTGATAAATTATAATAACAGTTATATTTTATTGCATATATTTCAGTGTAATGATAATCGACGAAGCGCACGAACGAACTTTACATACTGACATTTTATTTGGACTAATGAAAGATATTGCGAGGTTTCGTCCTGATTTGAAACTGTTAATATCATCGGCTACATTAGACGCTACAAAATTCAGTGAATTCTTCGACTACGCTCCTATATTTAGGATACCCGGACGCCGTTTTCCTGTTGATATTTATTACACAAAAGCGCCGGAATCAGATTATATTGACGCATGTGTAGTTTCCATCATCCAAATTCATATAACGCAACCGTCAGGTGATATATTGGTATTTCTGACTGGTAAGTATTAAAATATGAAATGTGTTAGAAAATGTATAGCATAACTATGAAGACTAGAATCAGGAGACCGATCTCCGTGGTTTTGAGTGAAGCGAAAATCTGTTAGAAATGTAGTACCAAATGGTGGCGCTGATGATGCTGATACACCGGAATTACACCGGAATATTGGTATAAGAAAACTGAGATAAGTACTCTAAAATGTTAGCTAAATTGCTAAGATTTTTATTATAAATTTGCATTTATTGTCAAATATTTGAGTTCTTACAATTATTCGTCGTTATACTTCATATTTTTTTTCGGTAAATTATTGTCGCCAGCGCCACCATTTGGTACTACATTTCTAACAGATTCTCGCCTCACTTTTGGAGGCGAAATCAGGCTTAGTTCGGTCTTCTGGTATTAGTCTTCATAAGCATAACAAAATGTTTTTTTATACATAGGGCAAGAGGAAATCGAGACGTGTCAGGAATCGTTACAGGAGAAAGTGAGAACATTAGGGAGTAAAATGGCAGAACTTTTGATTTTACCTGTTTATGCGAATCTACCGAGCGACATGCAGATAAAAATATTTCAACCGACTCCACCTGGCGCGAGAAAAGTAATATTTTTCTTAAAAAATGTTTTCTTTAGACAATTATCATATATACAAAATATAAATCTTTATTTATTTTTAAGGTTGTATTGGCCACTAATATCGCGGAGACTTCATTGACTATAGATAATATAGTATACGTCATAGATCCTGGTTATGCGAAGCAGAACTACTTCAATCCACGCACTGGGATGGAAAGTTTGATAGTCGTGCCGATTAGCAAAGCATCCGCGAATCAGAGAGCGGGACGCGCGGGAAGAGTAGCACCTGGAAAGTGCTTTCGTTTGTACACGGCTTGGGCTTATCAGCATGAGCTTGAAGATAATACCATACCTGAAATTCAACGAATTAATTTGGGTAAGAATCAATGTATCTTGCTGGAATTATAAATTATACGTATCTCCATTAAATTTAGTTTTACAAAAAATTTTGATGTTTCTAGGTAATGCAGTGCTTACCTTAAAAGCTCTCGGAATCGATGATTTGATGCATTTTGATTTCTTGGATCCTCCGCCGCCCGAGACATTGATCTTGGCAATGGAACAGTTATATGCCTTAGGTGCGCTCAATCATCGTGGGGAGCTAACGAAACTTGGTCGTAGAATGGCCGAGTTTCCACTGGATCCAATGATGGCTAAAATGCTATTAGCCAGCGAGAAGTATCGCTGCTCAGAAGAGGTGGCTACCATTGCGGCCATGCTTTCGGTGAACGGCGCTATCTTTTATAGGCCAAAAGATAAAATTATACACGCGGATGCTGCGCGCAAGAATTTCCACGTACCTGGGGGTGATCATCTTACTCTTCTTAATGTGTATAATCAATGGGCACAAAGTGACTTTAGTACACATTGGTGTTACGAAAATTTTATACAACACAGGTATGTCGATATAATGCAGAATATTAACAGTTTCATCAAATGTATTGGTTATGATTTGTCTTTCAGATCCATGAAACGAGCGAGGGATGTTAGAGAACAGCTGGTAGGTTTGATGCAGCGTGTGGAGATGGAACTAGTCTCGGGAATTACAGAGACAGTCAATATTAGAAAGGTACGTTAATATCATAACTGATCATATAATCGTTTTCATTGTAATGTAATAAAAACTTTTTGTTTAGGCTATTACAGCTGGTTATTTTTATCATGTTGCACGTTTGTCGAAAGGAGGTTCTTACAAAACTGCAAAGCATAATCAACAAGTCGCAATACATCCAACTAGTTCCCTGGTTCAGGAGATTCCGCGGTGGCTTTTGTATCATGAACTTGTTCTTACTACCAAAGAATATATGCGTCAGGTATGTGGATCCGAAATAATTATATAAATTTATTTCCATAAATTTAAAAAATATTATGTCATTTCCATAAATTTAAAAAATATTATGTTTTGGAATTTAAATATATTTGTATTTTCTAGGTTACAGAGATTGAAAGCAAATGGTTGCTCGAAGTGGCACCTCATTATTACAAGCCCAAGGAAATAGAAGACTCAACAAATAAAAAGATGCCGAAAGTTGCGGGTAGATCACGACCAGATGGAACAAATTAAATATAATTCAATGCTATCTCTTGACTGTGATATTAAGTTATATTTTGTGTGTGTGTGTGTGTGTGTGTGTGTGTGTGTGTGTGTATGTGTGTTGTGTGTTTATATAATGTATAAATAAAAATAAAATGTTTATCTAGATTCGATTTATTGCAACTAGCTTTTTTTATTTTATGGAATACTTATAATAAAAATTAATGAAAAGTTAATGAAAATGTTAAACGTAGTACATTTATTATTTTTTAAATATTTATTCACTATCTAATGTAAGTAAGAAGAAACTTATAAGAAAATTATGTATGAGATACGTAAACGTTTCGATTTTGGACTACTTTTAGTACTAATTTTTATATATTAAATAGTAAATGTTAATGGGGGGGGGGGGAGAAATGGCGTCGGTGAGAGTCGGTTGTGGTTTTTGGAGGTTTCGAAGTGAAGAATAGGAGTGGAGGATGGAGGTGAGAGAGAGAGAGAGAGAGTGTGTGTAGTAAAGTGAAATTCAGGAAGAAGGTGATGTGTGGTGGTCGGGCGATTGGAGGGAAACAGGAGAACGGCGGTAGAAGGAAGATGAAAAGAAATTCTGGAGGAGTTCGGAGATGAGAGAGGCGTATATGGAGTCAAGTGGTAGTGGATAGGAAGAAGAGGTCAAGAAAGGGTGCTAGAAGGAAGGAAAAAGTTGGATGGCAGGAGATGAGGGAGGAAACGAGGCGCGGACAGAGAGCGCAGTAGAGGAAGATGGTGGAAGATGGGTTGGCATTGGCAGGAGTGAGGCGGCAGATGGTAGCGGGCTTTGGGAACGCGGAATCTTGTGGCAACGTGGTCCGTCGAGAGGAAAGATAACCGGCGCGAAAAAAGTTATAACAGAGTGAGAAAGAGCAAGTAAGGTGGAAACAGAGGTAGAGACGAAATATAAGAGGAAGGTGAAGAGAACGGAAGATGAAGGAAACGGAGGAGGATAGAGTGAGGGAAGGTAGTGTGGTCGAGAGGGGGATGTAGGAGATTAGAAAAGAATTGAGGAAGCTGAGAGTGGAAATGTTAAAGGGATTAAAGGAGGTGAGGGAGAGATTGAGATGTCTGGAGGTGAGGCTAGAGAGGTGGGAGACGGAAGAAGAAGAATGGGATCAGGAAGAGGAGGAAAAGAGGGGAGGAGAGAAGAGGAGAAGCGGACAGAGAGAACGAAGAGGAAGTGAAGGGGAAGAAGAAAGAAGGTTGGACGGTGACAAGCGGGAGGAAGGCGGAAGGGGAACGAGGATGAGAGTGAAGAGGAGAGGGCCGGGGAAGAGAGAGGACGGAGTGGAGGAGATGCTGATGCAGATAAATTGATATTATTTTACAATAAAACATGTTTCTTTATAGCAGATATTCCAAAGAATATTTTAGTGACAAATAAGATTAATTTATTCATTTTTAATATGTTGAAAACTTACACTGAGAGAAAAAAATGCTAAATTCAAATAAATATTTCTTAGAATAGTGCTAATAACATATTTTCTAGAAAATTAATAATATTTATTTAAAACAAGTAATAGTTTTTTATAATTTAGAAAATATTACTTGTTTAAAATAAATATTGATTTACTATAAAATATGTTATTAGCACTATTCTAAGAAATATTTATTTGAATCTAGCATTTTTTTCTCTTAGTGTATTTAATGCTTAAGGTATCTATTATGTGCTTTCGATTTTTCTATGCTAGAAAATAACACAAATATTTTAATATATAAAATAAAATATAATATATAAAAAATTAACACAAAAATGCAATATTTTAACAATTATAGTCGAAAACAAATTATGGAAATAAATAATAAAATTAAAATTTATAATATATTGACAGATTTTATTTTTACATTTTTCTTAAAGTGCACATTTTATAATTGCATTACTTATTTTATTTTATTATTTATTTATATATAAATTTTATAATTTTAACAGATTAAAAATATGAACTATTAATTTAACACAAAATATTCAAATAACATAATTACATTATGATAAATTATATATAACAATTGGTTGTTAAAAATTCAACACAACAATTTTGACACTGTCTAGTTTTAACATAAATGCAAAATGTATTTTACTGTTATTTTTTTTCTATTTTACATATAAATGTAAATATTTAATTGCTATACCATTTGTTTAGTAATAATGTAGAGATAAAGAAATAAAGAAAAAAGTTAAGATGATTTAAATATTATTTCAGACAATATTTCTGAAAATTCGAGAAGATGCAAAATATGAGATATAAATGTGGATTTTGATTTTTGATGTTTTTTTTTTTTTTATATAGAAGTTGAAAAAATGCCACACAAGTAATATTGAAAAAGTTGAAAATAAATGGATAATAAAATGACAAAAAGTGAGAAACGGAATTATTTTTGTAACAAATCCATGGGACTGCAGAAAATTCGAGGCACCGATGTCAATATGCATTGCCATCACGTAAATAAAAAGGCATTCAAACAAATTTCTCCAAACTTTTTTATGATTTATTTCATTTTATGATTGCAAAGACAAATACACATGAAGCATCGTTGTAAGTACATGCCACACCCGTGTTCTCTTCTCATCTTTCATTCTTTCGTATTGCGTGCTTCCTTTCTTTTATCTTTTTTCTTGATGCTTCTGTACTTCAAATGACTTCAAGTGAACATACCTGGCATTTATATCAACAAGTCGTCTGGATGATTAAGATGGTCTTATAGACTTAATTCGCTGGATAATATTTATCTTGCTGACTCTATTATTCGTTTCATCTCGATGCTTCACCGCGAACGCACTCTCTCTGCTTAAACGTGCTCGTAACTTTATTAAACGTATTCTTTTCTTGCATCTTTTATACGAGGCAATAGTTGTAGGAAGGCAAACAATCGTAGATACGATTGTTTGTTGATTTACAAGCGTTATCTGTCCGATGATCTGCCCGATGATTTGTCCAATTATTCCGTTATCCGCTGAACATTTTACTGCGTACGCCGAAGCTTATTTCGCATTTCATCAACGCAAATTGCTTCCAATTTTGTTGCGTCCAATTATGACACTTTGACAGAACGTTATTAATGAGTGTTAACCACATCAAACATTGTTCAATACACCGAGCGGCGCTATCGATCCTTTAATATTATCAGAGCTTTCTGTCTTTCAACTGATATTTAGATCTGCGAAATTAAATGTTTGTCGGATAAAAAAGTTTACTCTGTTATAGTCTTTCCCGATAAATACAATCCCTACAATAAAAATATTTGTAAAATAATCACATCTTCTTGTTTCTCTTGAGCAATAGCGATGACTTCTCCGTCTCCTCTAGAAATTGCTGAAAATGTTCGGCAGACAACGCCTTGCTTTTCTGCTTTTGGAGACTTACATAGAAAATGAATATGAAGAAAATTTTATATTTTATTAGTCATGTCGTGTGAGTAAAACGACGACCAGTGACATAATTAGGTAGCACAAGCGTATCCGATATTGCCGTCATTTCAGCAACAATGTCGTCAGAAATGAAAAGAATTTATCCACAAATTTCAATTTAAGCAATTTGAGCTTATAAAAGAAGCATTTATCAATTATTAATACTTCTTTTTTCTAGTTTTTATCAACGGTTAATATATATTATTTAGCGTATAATAGCAAAAGAAAGTTTCTACAAATATGAGTAAAAAGTAAATTTAAATATATCTTTTGTATTTTCTTATTTGTATTCTTATTTGTTATAACTCTTTTAAGTAAAAAAAAAAAAAAAATTATTTCATACTATTCCTGTATACTTGAAAATTAAATGAGATAAAGTCTTATCATTTCCGATGAAGAGAAAGCTATTGTCGCCGTTTATCACAATCTGCCTAATACATTATTATAATTAGTCTAGAGCTATGTTTATTTCTAATTGTAAGTAGCGAGCGACTAGTGGCTCGTAAGTTGACGTAGAAACAAAATGAATGCGCGTGCACATTGTATTCGGTATCTCGAAATAGACATACGAATGAAAGGTGCCGCTTTTCAATTCCTATTTATTTAATATGCAAACTCAGATCCTGATCAGTCGTTGCTCCGTGTAAATTAAACGTCATCCGTCGTATTATGTAGTAATATTATAGCGTTTGATGTTACTTTTCTCTACTACTACGTAAATTCAAAGGCTTACGTTCGGCTATAAGACGCAGAATTGAATGGCAAGGCTAAAGTTGGATTTCCAGATATCAGGTAATTTTACTTTTAAACAGAAATAATTTTTCGCGAAATAATCGTTTTTTATTCTAACATTGCGTCCACGGTGTAAGCTTAGATCACGACATTTTATTTGCGACGTCACATTCCTCTCATATTTACGCTTATTAAATTTATTAGTCGTTTATAATTATTATCTATTTTACATTAAACGTAATTCGTGAAAATAAATCTATAACATTGTTAAAGGGAATATATTGTGACCTTTCTATTCAATTCTGTTGCTTGTGTTGAATATCTTATTTAGTTCTTTATTAAAAAACTCCGTACGAGAAAAGTTGCATAAGCAAATCTTCGTAAGGCGGCGAGAAATCTTTTGCGCGCTTGAGAAATTTCCCAAAGAGAGTACTTCTAACTTTGAACCAAGTTGAAAAGCGTAAGATGTACTTAGCACGAATCGAGCTTGAGGTTACGTTCTTATTCAAAAGTGGGAGTTTTATACACGATAAATCAGCGGGATTCCATCTCCTGCCATATACCTATTCGCTCGTTGCGGTTTCAATTAATGTACACTCAGACTTGTCATTACGTACTTTTGGAGACGAGTCAAGATTGAAAACTTTTATACATAGCTATTTTAACAGTAATGCTCGGAAGTATAATCGCACTCAAAAAGAAAATGTTCAAATTTAAGATATTTTATTTCTGTCTTCATTTTTTTTAAATACTTAAAAATGTTTTAGTGTTTAGATTTAAAACACTAAAATGTTTGCAACTCAAATCTTTAAATGTTTTAGTGTTTTAAAATACCATTTAAAACTAAAGAACATTTTTTTAAGTGCTTAAAAAATGGAGGCAGAATAAAACATTTTAATATCTTAAAATTAAATATTCTTTTTGAATGCACTAAACATTATCGCGCGTTTTATATACAATATTGTACAATTACATAATTCGGCAAGAGCATCCCTCGCAATTTTTTTCTCATTGTCAGAGTATATTTTAAGGAATTTTCACTGAGTGACAAAATGTGTCTCGTTCACTTCATTCATGTCAATTGTACATATATTATTGCTAAACGCTATAAGTGCTAAAACCAAAATTTTCCACGGAACTATTTTTCGTCCACATTTCCTTTGTTTAAATAAAAAGTGTGAATTTTAATTATCTATATATTCTATATTATTTAGACACTTATATGGGGCTTTGCTTATCCACATGTTTACACTATAAAAAATCTTAAAAAGCTTAAATTTATGTTTCTTGAGTGACTAGAATTCTTTAACTAATTATATTATTAGTCATATATATACATATATATGTCAGTCAGTTTATGCGTTAAAATGTGCTCTGACTTTGATTCTGGCGAATTTATAAATTGAAATATCTATATTTGTTTATATATATTCGCCTGTTTAAACAAAATCGCAAGTGATGTTGCACCATTGTCGTTCGTTTGATTTCTCTGATGATTTAGGGAAGCGTTTCGCAAAAATATTTTAAGATAGAATCGTTCTCGCGCCATCGTCGGTTATCGCTAATTGTAATTAACGCTAATCACGAGTGGAATTTTCGTTAGTTTTACGAGAACAAGTCGTGTGTATTAATATACACTCTACAAGAGTAACGGCGCGCGGCTTGATTATCTTGATTATCTTAGAATAGCTATAAAGGGAAGAAGCAGTATGGTGTTGGACATTGTTTGTCGTCTATAGATGTTTACAAAATTGATTTTGATATATATATATATATATATATATATATATATATCAGAGGTAGGGTTGGGAAAGTTACTTTTTAATTAGCAACTCGTTACCGTTATTTTTTTATTGAGTCGACAAGTAACTAGTTACCGTCGTCAGTACACGGAAAGAATTTTCTCTTAAAAATTACCCTGAAAATCGTGGTAATTGTAGGACAACGTAAACCATGAAGAATTTTATTATACTTTTGACAAAATTTACTAAAATTTTAATAAAATTTGGCAAAATGTTGTAAATTTTACTATACTTCTAACAAAATTTACTAAAACTTGGCCAATTTTTCTTAAAATTTTACTAAATTTTAATAAATTTTAGTAAATTTTATTAAAAGTATGGTAAAATTATCACGATTTTCAGGGTAATTTTTAAGAGAAAATTCTCTCCGTGTACTTAAAAAGTAACGATTTGTTTTTCTTACGGGTAAAGCAAGATTAAATTAAACAAAAATTTATTAAATTTTTATTGTTAAAATATTAATAAAATTAAATATGTAAATTACAAACATTTGTTAGGTCAAATCGAATAATATATTTGAAATAATATATTCAAAATTAAATAAAATCTGAAATTTTTACATCAAATTGAATTGAATCTAATTTTTTTGACGAATTTGATATGTATTTAAATCAAATTTTTTTAGATTACATAATAATTTAAATTTAACAAAGCATTTTATTGATGTTATAAATTCTTTAATAAATTTATTATTATATTATTATATTATATTATTGTTATTTATTAAAATTTACATAAAATTATGATACAAACCAATGAAATGTTGAAACAAATTTATAAAAATGATTGTCTAAGTGTACAAAAATTTTTTAATGGTTTAAAGATTTAGAAATAATAAAAAAGTTTTGGAAATACACACATAATTGAACAAGTGCTACAAGATTGGTCGTGCAAAAAATAGAAATAAAAAAATCAAAATGAGTTATTGATTTAAATCATTTATGATAAAAAATGTTTAAATTTGAATTTAATTTTATAAGATCTGAAAACGAATCGAATTGAATCTACTATGAATTCAAATTATTTGCATATTTGTAATGAAAACATAATTATATTTTATGACCTAAATTTGTAAAATCATATACAAATAAATAAAAAAATTTTTTTTTAATGTAAATTAAAAAATGTAATTTTTTTAAATTTATAAATACGGAGAAATGTATACTTCTTTAACACGTTCAATTAAAAAATTTTAATTATAATAATAAACTCAAAAAACTTTTAAAATGTGTTCGGTGATATAATTGATTTATGACATCTTAAAATTGGATTTGAGATTTTTAATATAACAGACTATGAATATCAGGAAATTGAACATACACGTATACAACGGAAATAGGTTTAAAATATATAAAAAAAAGTAACTATTAAATTTATTACTATTACTGGAAAAATATAACTACGTTACTATTACAGTAAAGAAAAAAGAAAAGTAACGCTGCTTTATCAACCCGTTATTTAAAAAAGTAACTGTAACGATGTTACTTAACGCCCACACCCTACACAATTCTGGTTCAAGGTATTAATATATAAACAATATATTTTGAAATTGATATAACATTATTGATAAAAACAGAGAATATATTAACAAGTATACAATAAAACAGATATTCTCAACTTTCTTTGCTTTAGTAGGTATTTAAAAATAAATATAACATTAATGTCGATTTGTCTGAATGTCGTATTTAAAATACGTGGATAACCGCGCAAATGTATTCACTTAGCTGTAACAATATTTTGAGTTGGGCATCCAGATATCACACAACATCAAAGAAAACGCTGGATAGTAAGCGTGTATATATTAGGTTGATGCAAAAGTAACAGAAATTCTTGAAATGGTCATCGTAAAAAAATGTATTTAATTATACTTATTGAATTCCAATAAATGTATATTGTAGAAACAGAAATTATTATACAGCATGTTTTCTGGACATGCCATATAATAAAATGTTTTAGTAATAAAACTCTTCTCTCACTTTTGCATCAACTCAATATGTATATATTATTGCACGTATATGTACAAGAGCTTCACGTATCTCCTTCATCCGGCCGCGCGCACGGAGCAAAGGAATTAAATCCATTGTCAGCGAAGTCCCCGCGTACCACTGCACAGCATCCTTTTGAATGCCTGCCGAAATTCCGGCGAGAACACAGTGTAAATTACGGGGTTGAGGGTGCTGTTAAAGTATCCAAGCCACAGGAATACACTGGAGACGATTTCGGGTGGCTGGCAGGTCCGGCATGTGGCTTGCAGCAGTGCGGCGAAGAAGAACGGCAGCCAGCAGGCGACGAAGGCACCGGTGATGATCGCCAGGGTCTTCGCCGCTTTGCGCTCGCGCTTCGACTCGATCGTCTCGCGTGTTCGCTTCGTGCATTTGACCACCGGCTGCTGCTGGCTCGTGCTGCTCGGATTCGTCAGCATCGTCGTGGTGGTGGTCGTCGTCGTCGTCGAGATCGCCGTCGGCGTTACTGTCGTCGACGGTGTGGCATTCGCGCCGTTGTACGACGACGACTTCTCCGGCGAGATGGACGAATGATCTGGCGTGGTTTTCGTAATGGTGAACGCCGTCGATTCCTCGCGCGGCCTACAATCAGATAAATTATAATTATGCCGGTCAGGAAAGATGGAGAGAGAGAAAGTGAAAGAGAGAAGCTCATCCGTCGTCGGCTCGTTATCGCGCGAATAATGACGGTGGCTGAGACATGACGCGGGGTCGGCAATATTAAGAATCTTTATGAAAGGCCGTTGAGTGAAGAGATCATAAAGAAGCGATGGAAGAATGGAAGAATATATATATATACATATATAAATGAAAAGTCGGGTATTCATTCTGATAAATGGATATGATATTTCTTCAATAGTTGCAAAAGACGCATTAATTTTTATAGTTGGCTATAGTATAGGGGGGGAGTTAAAATTAGTTGTTATATTAATAATTATTAAAATTGAGATGAGAGAAAAAAGAAGAGATAATCCGTGAGAACTTATTTATGATGAATTTTGAAGCGAGATAAATGAAATAGAGAAATTATTTTCTATTTGATAGATTTGTAAAGAAATGGCAAACGAATGTATAATTATTTAAAATATTTATTACTTATTTGAAAATAAATAATTACAACAGTTGTTTCGTAGCGTTGTACTAAGCAAACAGTTGTAATAATATTAATAATAATTTTATAAAGATTAAAATTTACTGCAGATGAACGTTTGTAATATTAAAGGCAGTTTATTTTAAAAGCGACAAAGTACAAGAAGATATGCGACTATTAAGCAATGATAATGTTCTTTTCACGACAGAACGATCAACAGGTAAACTCATACCTTTGTTCTCGTAGCAAAGGCTGCACTGGTCATTGAGATAAAAATGCTTAGTTCATACTAAGCCACTTGAGATAAAATACTGCGCGCTACAAAAATATTTATTTACAAGTTAAATTATAAACCCTATAAAGAATGTGTTCTCGGCAAGATATAGGGGAGCAGACTAAATCTTGTGAAGGATCTACGCCATTTCTCAGCAGCTCGCCGCGGCTGCGAGATTTATTCTACGTGACTTAGCGCGTCGTTACCTTCCCCAAGCCCTTCAAGTTTATTGAGACTGCGAAAGGTAACGCGTTCGATTACACGTTTAAGATTTAGAAAGGAAACTTTGACATCGTGACAAAAGGAAGGGGACAGAAAGATTACAACCTTCTCGTGACGAGCCTGAGAATGCCCCTCCGTTCGCGTGGCGGCTGAAGAATGGTGCCGGGCCTCTTCCTGATTCTCTTTCTCGCCGCTTGGAATATCCTCCAATATAGGAATAAAATAACTAGCAGTGGAACATAAAACGTCGCGCAGGTTGCGAAAATCTGTAAGATGATTTATATATATTTAAAGTAACATACTCATCTTTTTTTCCTTGTCATAAATATATTATGCATTAAAAGATTTGGGTGTAGAAAAGATCTAGAGTTAGGCTCATTTCGCGACAAGAGAAAAGAAAAGAAAATTTCTCTTCATTAAGGTACTCAACGTTGCTGTTTATAAGTTTTGAACGGCGAAAGTCTGTCTAGTTACCGACATGATTTAGGAGTAATTCAAAATTTCGCATAACGTTTCTACGTTAACACTTTCACGATTCCGCCGAGTACACGAGTGCAATTTCCAGTTGCGAATATTAATCAAGTATTTCGGATTCGCTCGCAATTCTCCGAAAGCACTCACCTGATATGCAGGATCCTGCGACACGAGACACGTCCCTTGGGATATGCGGTCCAAATAATCAGGATCCTTCCACCCGAGTTGAGGCGCTAATGAGATTCCTAAGGATACCACCCACACGGTGATGATCAGCATGCCGATTCTTCTTGGATTCCTTGCCTTAAAATAGAAGTGTCGCGTTCCATTATGTATTCCATCATTTTATCATTTGAAAATTAACCGATTAACGTTTCAACCTTTTTTCTCCTCCGTTTCAATGGCTTGATTTTTGGTGTATGACTTTTAAATATTTGCAATACAATTTCCATATACTTTTCGGGCACACTATGAATATTATGCCATTGTTCATTTTTGTCATTACTATAATACATTTTGTAGAAAATCACATTTTCTCTAAAATTACAATAGAGCACTTTACTGCAGGCCCGATAAATTGTACACTTTCCCGCAAGATCTCGTACATTACTAAGAACACTGTCTTGTAACAGTAAATTTAAACTTTTAATTAGATTTGCTCGTAAACTTAGTTTTTTTTTCGAGAACTGGCAGAGAGAGAGAGAGAGAGAAAGAGAGAGAGAGAGAGCATATTATTTCAATCGTTTGAGAAAATTGCGGCGTCTGTTTCATCTGCGTATCTTCTCACGGGATACACGACTCGCCCCAATTCCCCGCACGCCCCATTATTTATAAGATAATTGACTCGGCCAGTTAAGGGACCGATACACGTCTCTTTCCATCAGCGGTAAATGCAAGTTAGCCGTTAAATTCTGGCTGATCGTTGCGCGGCTTATCGAGCTTTAAGCTAATTCCGAACTAACTCTGGAGCCATCCTCCATTTGGTTTACGCCGAGGATATTACATAACATACTCGTCTCGTACCGGTCAAATATATTTATGGTCGCGAAGTCTTGCACGTTTCGCTTTACGGTCTTACCCTTTTTCATACTTCATGAGCAGTGTTCCCTGTAATTCTCGTTACATCACCGTGCGCGCGCGCGAGAGAGAGGGTGGAATTTGCCTTCGCCCAATTTTCAACGAAAATTCATGAGCGATCTCATGACCTTATTCCGTAGTAAATATATAGATACGAGTGTACTAAAATATCTGTCTCGCGGACTTGAATTCTGGGAGGAGAATCAGACTTTTATTACACTTTCGATAGATAGGCGGATAAAACGAACGATGCTTGTGCGGGTTTTAAGCTGAAAGCGCGTTAAAAATGCAGAAGGGCTTAAAAAAAGAGAGAGAGAGAAAGAAAAAAAAAGACAAAAAGGATTAAATCTCCCCGAGTAGATATAAAATGAGTATAAATCTGTAGAAAGGAGGAATTAACCGAGGGGGTGGCGAGAAAATTTCCAGGTACATTGTGGAGAGCTGCGATGCACGGGTATTCGCGTGCGTCAGATCATATTCGGAATTCCACGCACGTCATTCCCGAATTGATAAAATTGTACCTCCCATTGTACGTCACACGGTGATCTTCTGGGTATTCAAAGAGATCTGCGCGAGACGATACGTAGAGCTCGCGATTCATGATTCTATCGTGATCACGATTGCGTCAACTCCCGCGTGGCTTAACCCTATCTCGTGGCGCGGCGGCGGCGGCGCGGCGAGTGGCAGACGGACAACGAAGACCGTATCGTTCGCATCGTATCGTGAACAATTTCCGACTTCCTCTCAATGACCGCAACGGCGTTAATTAACCTGTATATAATTGATATCGGTGACTGCCCAATATCTGTCGACCGCGATTGCCACCAGATGCAATATCGAAGCTGTGCAACACAGAACGTCGCTGCTGGTCCACATGTCGCAGAGCTCCGGACCGAGTGACCACCCCGAGTTTATCTGCAATAAACAGAATTATCTATCAGAGATCGTAAGCTTAGCGTGCCGTCGTGCGAGCATAACAGAGAAATCGATGCGGTCGTGGGGGGCGCATGTCTTGGAATATGTTAGGTATATAAAAGTTTTATTACACTTTCTCGCTTATTGCTATGCCATAAAAGTGGTATGAGGCTGATTTTTTTTTTAATTGAGGATGTAATAGTATTAATTGATAACGACAATAGAAATGTATTCTACACAATTGGAATATTTGTTTAAATTTAATATATATAGCATATTGTAAACAATCTACTCAAATTTTTGTGTTGATTTAACATATAAGAACAAAATAAATATTATGTAAAAAATTACACAAAAAATATAACAGTTTGATAAAATTTGAAAAAAAAATTGTGGAAACATATTTCTTCAGTAAAGTTAACATTTATAATATGTTAACACGTACATACATTTTATTCATTAATTTTAGAATTTATGTCTTAAAATTATAGTATTTTTGTTATTTGTTTATTTATAAATATATAATAAATTTTCTTATTTTAGCATTAAAGGACGTTAAATATCAATTTTACACAAAATATTTTAATAACACAATTATATTAAATTAACATATGTATATGTCAAAAATTTAACAAAGAAAGATTTTAATAAAATGTTTTTTGCTATGTATACCGACACAGTTAATTCTTATTAATTTTTTATGATGCTGACAATGTTAATAAAAATCGAATCTTAGCTCTGGTTTTTATGATTAACTAATTGTAAGTAAAGGAAAAGGTATTACAATCTCCATTTACATCTTGTATAATAATTTTCGTTAATAATCAACATTTTGAATTAAAGACCTAACGATTATATTCGTCAATGTGTTGTTCAATTTTGACATGAGATTTTAATTCTAAACTTTAAAGTTATATAATATATTTTTACTTAGTATTTTAGATATGAAAATATAACAACATAATAGGTCAAGAAATAAACAGTAATAATATATGAAATTAAACAAAATGCAGTTTAAAACAAACGATTGATAATTTTGCGTGATATTAATAAATGTTGGAAAACAATTGCTGTAGTTATTTTAATACTGTACATCATTTTTAAAGTAATCGTAAAAGTAATTGTTTTGGGTTCTTTGTCACTATTTCTTTTAAAATTGAAAAATTTAAACATTTTGTGTTCAACAATTAAGAAAAAATCGGAAATTACTACTTACATTCATGATGCAAGAAAAGTCAATTTTTGTTACTTAATGTAATTGTATTAAGAATAATAAAATTAAATAAAATTCTCTTTAATAATAATAAAGAATTTATATTTAAATTTAATATTTTTTTACTTTTTTGATGCACACATATATACCTAATATATTTAATTCTCTTATTTGTTGTAATTTTTACTAAAATTGTTTTACTTAATCATGTGTATTATAATATTTTTACAAATACGCAAAAGAACATTTTTTGCCAATTTTTATACAACGTAAAGCAAATCAAATTTTGTCGGATATATAAGCAGAATATATTTTTACCCGCCCTATGTATATATTGCACACATATTCGATTGATTAATATGTTAAGGATTGCACATAGTTTCGGGCGACAGTTTTCCACATAGTAGGGAGCATGAGAAAATACGGATTGAGGGTCGGAAAGGAAAACATCCGAGCCGAGCTATGGTCGAAGAAAGGACGACGAAGAGCACAGGAAGGCAGACGGTAAGAGTGATGTTGTAGAAGAGCTAGCGAGAGAAAGGAGAAGAGAACTGATGCATGCCTGCTTAAAAGTCCATTCATGGTATTGGAATCTATCTTCGAAAGCCAATCGTCCCTTGTCCTCCTTTCAGAAACTCTCCGCCCATAGACATCCGTTCCTTTATACTTTGAGATTAGAACATTCCGGAAGTTGATGAGTCGCATCCATCTTCCGGAAATATAAACACCTCTCAAAAGTAGCATACAAAAGTCGATGGAGGAGCAGTTTTAACGTCGAGGATCGTTCGAGATTCTCGCGACAACGGGCGGTGCGGTGTACAATCTATCATACGTGAAATTATTAATTGTATGCAAGACATTTCTGTGTCATGCACACATCCGTATTAAACTTCTCGTACAAGTTAACCATCATGTATTTTTGTCTTGGTAACTTTCAGATTAAGTGTGTTTTCTACTTTTAAATCGAAGCATGTGTAAACATAAAATATAAAAAGGGTAAAGTAATTTAACTTATACTGTTACGTACATTTTCTCTTTATATACAGTCTGTCCTAAGCATTTCCGAACTTTCTTTACAAACTATGAAACTAAAACTACCCGAATTGAAATAAAATAAAATTCTTTTCTATAAAACTTTATTTCTAATCCTGTAGAAATGTGTTTCTCTATGTTACATTATTCATTTGCTGTGACGTCAAAGTGAGAATATGTTTTCGTCAAGAAGATCATAATGGAGCAAAGAGCAAGCACCAAAAGATGTCCTGATGCATTGAGACAAAACGATAATTTGTGACTAATTTGTTAACAAGAATTAAAGTTACATTAAATATTAAAAAAATATTAGTTACTGTAACAATTTATGTGCACTATTAATTACGTTATATGGTTATGTAGACTTTATACAAAAGTTTAATAACAATTATATTTTTTAGGTTTAGTCAATTATTTTCTTAAAACATAATAAATAATTAATAGTTTACTACAACACATTTTTGACATTAATAATATAATTTTTGTTGGTATTTATTATTTTGTATAGGTATATACAACTATAAGATTGATTATATATACATGTTTACACGAACGGAATAATTATAAGAGCGGAACAGTCATGCTGCAGCATTCCAAGTACTAAGAGAAAAACAAAGGAGTTTGAATTTCAGCTTCAATTTTTGCTTCGCGTCGCCTACATTTTTGTTTCTTCTGTAGTTATCCAACAAATGGTTATTATATTCTTTTTGTTGATATAATTTATTTATTTTTGTTACAATTACAATTACAACTTTATAATACATAATAACAGGAGTTTTTTCCTAAAATTTTTAGTTATTGATTTAACTTTTTTTCCCTGAGTATGTTTAACCATTCCGTATTGATTCCGTGACTGTTTTCTTTTTCTGAAATTGGAAATGAAGCTGAAAGAACAATATTTTAACACGAATTCGGAAATACAGAAAATTTCCACTGAAATCATTTTGATTAAAAAAAAAAAGTTATTAGAGATGTTTTCAAAGATTGAACGACTATAAAGATTATTACTATAAAGACTACGTCAAATGTGAAATGTATTTTGAATAATTAAGAAGTAAAATGACAAAAGTCACATTTAAGACATTAGATTTTTAAACAAGTTTCGCAAGTTTTTGAGACAGACCATGTAATATGTAATATATATTAAAGTGCAGAGTTACATCGATATTAGTCGATCATCGACGATAATGGTGCCCAAAGCATCAGCGCAAATCCTTTTCTTAACTTTTTTTCGTATCGAACATCTTCTAGAGTCTCCAAAGGGTTTAATCAAGCGTCGCGTGTACACGCGCAGTTAATGAAGTCGTTCGCGTGCACGTTTCTGGCGTCCGCCGATAAACGCCGAGCGAAAGAGGCGGTTGTAAAGCGGACATCCATCAAATGTTCGGATTAAACGGCAGACGTATAAATTTCTATGTGTCCGTGCTAAGAGGATGGATACCCGCGTCCCGTTGCCGTCTGTATCTAGTACACTGGGGTAAAAATCGCTAATGCGTCAGCTGAATGGTGGTAGAAATAGAATTGCACCGCATTAACGATAACGCAGGAGAGATATCGATACGCCAACGACGATGGAGAGGACTTAAAGAACGAGAGATGGGAAGAGAGCAAGTTATTTTACGCCGCAGACGTCAGTGAAAAGCGAGAAGGATGAAGCTCAGGTGCGTGTCGTAAAATGTGTAGCGAGAATGTGGAAATATAATATGAGGGAAAAGTGGAATGAAAAAAAAGAGATGAGAGGACGAAGGAAAGTGCTGAGATGGGATATACATGCAGGAGTGCGCGATACCTACAACGTACACGGTAAAATGCGGGAAGCTGCGTTGGGAAAACGAGGGATATAAATAAAGGTATAAGAGATAAGTCGGGAGAGAAAACGTCAGTTCAGGGAAGAGGTTACTTTGATTATAGTTTCTTCGTAAATCAGAGGTTAATTATTTTGATTGCGCATCGACGCACAGTACACGCTGGATGTTGTTGAGAAGTTACGAAGAGCTATGAAGTGAATCCCTACATTAATAGAGGTCGGCAAGGATTTATAAGAATGTAAAAGGTAAATGATTAAATATGATCTTTATAATATTTGATAAAGTAATAGCTAAGCTCTGTGACTTGATTTTAAATCAGGTAGCAGTTTTGAGCCATATTTCATGGCAATTTCATGACCGAAATAGATATTTTGCGAAATCATTACATACAAGTTGTAGTAACATCTTTTTTAACACTAAAAAGAGGATAAAACGTATAAAACATAATTTTTCGAATTTGACACTTTAATTATTATACATAATAATTTTCAAAATAAAATTACACATTTGGGTGATTGACATAATTCTAATCATTTAAAATTTTTTAAACGTACTATTTAATAATCTGTAAAAGTATAAAAATAAGAAGTTGCCTCTCAAATTACTTATTGCTTTTTTATTATTGAATTTTGTAATTTTGTAATATAATTTAGATTTAATTTCCTACAGCAAATATATATAAGCAAAACAAGTAAGTTTCTTTTATATTATACTGTTTAAATAATCGGGACTTTTTTTTAAATAAGAAGTAGCATCTTATACGTTGGAATTTTGCAGGGCTTAACTATTTCTTTTCTTAACAATCTGAA